>NC_084853.1:32378446-32680677 GCF_951802175.1 Populus nigra | reverse complement strand
TGCTCCAACCAGAAAGCATTCCATAAGCTGGAAAATATTGATAGTCCACATCAAAGCCGCTCTTATAAGAAAATTTTGTTTCCTCGATATATCATAAGTCAGAGCTCCAGAGGACCACAACTGCATCAACTCATCAATCAACGGTCGAAGACAAACATCTATATTCCATCCTGGGCTTGTTGGACCGGGTATGATAGTAGATAAAAACATGAATTTCGGCCTCATACACATTACCGGTGGCAAGTTATAAACTGTGAGTATGACCGGCCAACAAGAATAAGGAGTAGCAAATGACCCAAATAGGTTGAATCTGTCTGTACACAACCCAAGACTCACCTTTCTTGATTCAGCTGAAAAGTGAGGATGCACACTGTTAAAGAGTTTCCACGCTTCGCCGTCAGAAGGATGCACCATCACTCCATCAACCGCATCATGTGATTGGTGCCATGTCATGTGCTCAACAGTCCTTGGTGACATGAATAACCTCTGTAGTCTAGGTGTGATCGGGAAGTATCTAAATTTTTTATATGCCATTAGAGTCTTTCCCCTGGCAGTTCTAGGTTTTTAACGTGCATACTAACACTGATAATTCTCCATAAACCCTTTGTGTAGAAGATGCATCATTACAACATCTGGATGCAGATATTTTTTATTTTGACACTTCCTGCATGGACACCTAAAACCGCCTCCAGTAAAATTTCTGGGAATAGATGTTGCAAAATTAATAAAACCCTGAACCCCATTACAATAATCAATCCCCTGAAATCTTTGGGATGAATCTTGATACATCCATGAACGATCATCCATGACTTATATCGAACCTCTATAAAATTATGATGACATCATGTATTAATTAACTAAGTTAGGTAAATAAACTTGTAAAAATATTACTTTACCACTCCAACAAACCAATCACAACTTCTCATAAATATTAAATATTCATTATCATTTATCAACGTCCATACAAATTAATATATATAAATTTACAGAAATTACCACTCCGCAATACCATTGATAAAACTTTAAACGGACCCATTAAGAAAGCTATTAATTATTTCAAACCAGAACATGTAATTCGGTAGTTCCATAAATTTTTAACAATTTACAAACAAATACAATCTTACAAAATCTAAAACAAACCATAACAGGTATAGAATTATACATTCATATACTACAAGTTTGTTTGAGAAATAACAATAAAACATGTACATCTACTAACAAAATACAATAAAACAATAAAATTGACATTTAATTAAATGTTAAAATTTAAAAAGATAGAATTACTTACAAAAATTGATAAAATCCGTCGGTAAATCAGAACACGGATGTTGTGACCACAAAACTTCAAAAAATATAACTTGTTGTGCTGAGATGAGGGAGATTTTTTTTTGGAGGGGAGGGGGGCTGGTTGTTTGCAAATGGGGAGAGTTGGGATTAGGAAGAAGAAGGAGAAATAGGGGAGGAGAGGGTCGGCAGAGAGGACATATATTAACTTTTTTCGACGGTTTCACCGACACGAATCTACTATTTCAAATCCGTCGGTGATTCCATTGGCATTTTAAACGGTGAACCAGTCATGTCACTATACGGGCTGTCGTTTTAAATCCATCGGTAACATAACCCCGCCAAAACCTCCACATCAGCGACCCGCCTTTTTTTTAAATTCAAAAACTTTTCCGTCCGTAATTCAGTCGATAACTACCGACGGAAAGTGTTCGTCGATAGTTACCGATTGAATTACAGATGGAAAAGTTTCCTTCGGTAATTTCGACCTCAAATTACCGACATAAATATTCCGTCAGTAAATCCGTTGCTATTTAGCAAATTTCTAGCAGTGGGTAATGGCAACCTCAAATTACCGATAGAATTATTCTGTCGGCAATTTCGTTGGTATTAAGTGAATTTCTTGTAGGGTAAGAGATGCTATTATGTTCGGTTCAAAGCAAGCCCTGCCTAGTTGGATCGGATCACGGTCAATCCCTCATCCATAAGCAAAATCCAGATTAGCCTGCAATTGTGCATCTGATACACCAGACTTGGGCACACACCATGTTGCTTTGTTTGTTCGGCTTTGGAGATGGTGTTGCTGGAGTTTTTGGTTTAGTCGGAGTCTTAAAGCATAATAGATCAAATTAATAAAACTTCATAAACTACTGTTACGACGGAGATGAACCGAAAGAAACAGTGGCAACAAGGAAGGCCACTTGGTCACAATTCATCAAAAGAAACAGTGGCAACGGAGATAGGAATTATGAAAGAAGCATCATGTAAAAATATTCACAATTCCACCAATGAAATCTATCAAAATTGAGGTTTCTGATACTCGTAAGGATCACATTTCTACCAAATGAGCCAGTTGGTCACAATGCTGAATGTGGCATTACCTTTCCTCATCCCATTGGATTGGGAACTGAGCACACTATAAAAGTGTAAATCGAGTACAAATATCCTCTTAAATGATTTTTCAATTATTTTTCAATTTACTTATAAACAATAGATTCGACAGAGAAACTTATAAAATAGAGAGAAAAACCTTAACCCATCTTCATCATCTCTTTACAACTTCTTATTCTATGTTTGTAAGTCATAAAAAAAAAAGGTAAATCAAAGAAAGTCCCATAAACCCATACAACAAATCTAAATTGAAAATCCTAATTAAATATACTTTGTTGCTACCGTTGCTAATGTTGATAGTGCTCGTGCAATTACACGTGCAATTGCACGTGCTTGTGCTCGTGCTCATGCTCATGCTATTGTTATTATTGCTGGTGCTGGTGGCTGCTCTTATTAGTGGTTGTGATGCTGCTGCTAATGACTCGATCTGTTTCAATAAATTAAATGGGTTTTTGCACGTGCAAGAATATTTTGGATTTATTTGTCTAAAAATGATGATTCCATGTATTTCAAATATTGTTGATAAAGATGTTTGATTAAAAAATTTAATATTTCTTTTTTCCTTTTTTTTTTATCATTATTAATAGAGGCACAGAGATCGATTAAAAAGATGTTATGGGCTATTTCTTTTTGTTAATTTCCTAACAGATGAAGCCTATTCCAAAAATCATAATGTTTAGGATAGAAAATCAGGATTTTTTTTATTCAGAAGTTAGGTTTAAGGGGTTTTTTTTTAGTACAATTTGGCCTTTTTCTTTCCTGAAAAGGAACTGTCCATTCTGTTAACAAACAAAATGCGTAGTGATGTTTTTAAAACCCATCTTCCCAACCAAACACAGAAATTTAAATGCCAAATCAAAGGAAAGCTCAGGAATAGAACACTTGGCTGTTGAAAACTCGAAATACCAATGAAATGCACGTAAATTTTGTTCTTACCTGGCTACTTGTAGAGAGTCCAACATCATAAACCATTGTGAGATCAGTCTTGAAAAGTCCAAATGATCGCTCAGAACCAGGTCCAGGTTTCAAGTCTTCGTCATAAAGAGCAAAGAGGTATGTATCCACTGATTTTCCTGGCTTGAGTGGAGTGCCCACCATCGATCGAAGGTGTGCAATCAAATTGCCATTGTAAGCCTTGGCATTCTCAATGCTTGGCCCTACGTGGTTGTCATCTCCTTTAAATGGCCATCCAGTCTCAGCCACCACAATCTCAACATTCTTAAATCCCATAGAATTCAGTGCAGAATAAACTGCATCCACCTGCAATCGATTAAACCACTTGTCAGTAGCATTTTTATTCGATCATCTATTGATACAAAATTTTCGCATTTGCAATTTGATTTACTCTCACCTGAGCATCGAACATGTTCATGTACTTGATCTTAGTGTTTCCATCCGTTCGTCCTGCATTCGGCCGGGAAAGGCAAAAAGCAAGAGTCTCAGGCCTTGTATCGCTTCTGTAGGCATAGTAAGGGTAGGGATTGATTGCGAAAGGCGAACCATTCGCACTATTAAACTCCAACAAGCCCTTCATCAGATCTCCATAACTTGGATCAAAGCTTCCAGAAGAAGGTGGCTCAGACTGCTTAAGCACTCCCATCGAATGAACTGTGGAGACCTTAATTTTACCCCCGAGCGATGCATCATTTAGAGCATTCTGTACATTTTGCATTGCTGGTAAGAGCTTGTACAGGAGATTCTGGTCATTGGAAGTCATGACCTCGTTGTCAACAGTGATGAGAGGCTAGTCCTGGAATGTCACCATTTGCAGTGCCGACAACAATTCCAATTCCGGTGTTGGCTAAGGCTTTGATTATGGCGGGATCCGATCCATATAATCGGACCTTTTGGATTGAAGTGGATTGAAGAAGCTTTGCGGTGGATGATGGTGGTGGAAGGTTGTCCGCAACTTGGCCATAGTTTATACCGATGAATGATTGCGAGCCTGCACAAAAAGCAGCAAAATTTAAAGCAGATGATCAAACATCAATTTTTAAACGACAAAACAGAACACCAACATATTTTTTGTTTTCATAGACTGAAAAGAAGACAGCTCAGTTAAGGTAAATTCTTTAGAAATGGAAGGAGGTAATTAAAATAAAAGGAGACGCAAACTTTCTTGTGATTTTTACAGTCTGTAAGGAGGAAAGGAGTAGGAAAACAACAGTATAAGGAAGCACCACCATGGCTCAGGAGGAGCGGTTTCTATTCTGCATTTTTCGAAACTGGAGTGGGCATTAAATATAGAAGATGCTACAAGTCGAGGGCAGAAGCGTAATGATGACTTCGGATATATTCTTATTATAGAATATGGGTGGTGAAACTTCAAGTAGAAACCAATTAGTATATCCTAGTTAAATTTATATAAACTAATTCTTTAACGGTGTTTTAGTAAGGCCCTTAACATTATGTTTTAGGACTTAAATTTTTTATTTATTTCATGTGATGTTTTTGAGTTGATGAGATAAAGTTGATCTCTTAAATTTATATATTCTTGGAAGCAAAGTTGATGAGATAAAGTTTTAATTTAGAGCATAAAAACATATTTAAAAGAAAAAATACCAAACATAAAAAAATAGCATGGCTTTTCTAGAATTCGTAAGAAAATGTTCTTTTGCCTCTTATCGCGTATTAATTTAGTCAAACCGAACTGATTAATTATTCTCTTCATTAATTTTTTTTTTATTGCCTTGGTTAATCATATATATTCGAATGTAATAGATAACTATGTTTTCAACCATTTTTAAAGTGAATTTGCAGTTGTTTTTTTCTTTTTCTTAGGACCATTGACCTGCCTTTTGGTTATTATGTGGAAAACAAGAGGGAAAGGCAGAGAACTGAAATCGATTGGAAAGTTATGGTGCGACGACTAACACTTCAAAGCTAGCTTGTTAACGTATAGTTCCTCCAGCCCTAACAACTAACACTAAGCATTGTCACAACCATTGCATCTGCTTATAGATTCTTTGAAGACAAGTTCTCCTTCTAAGTTTCAAAGCTTCTTTGTAGAAATAAACGTACAATTTTCCTTTTATCCGAACCTACTAATACGTGGGCACACCGTAGATGACGTTGAAATCCTGTATGTAGATCGTTAGGGGCCAAGTTCATGTTGAAAAGAAGTATTGCAAACTGAAAAGCATTCTCCACCCTTCAATCCTGCAAGTGAAACGGAGAATTAGACGAGAAGGTTTCCTCTTTTTTGAGACTCGCAAAGTGTTAATGGTGTGCAATCCATATATCAAATTGCTATGTAAACTTCTGAAAATTTGTTTGAGCTTTGATTTGTATACACTAAACAACAACAAGGGAAATCATCTATTTATTAGCACAAATTGCTATGCTGAGCTTCGAGTTTTTTTTTGGTACTTCATTGTTCAATATATTTATTTGATTCATATGATAATAATTTTGTGTTGTAGCGTACTTAGTTAGCACACGTTTCTAAATCTAGAAGTCGCGGTTTATTTCAACGTCATCTATGTTGTGCCTACGTACTAGTAGGTTCAGATAAAAGAAAATTGTGCATGTTTATTTCTACAGAGAAGCTTTGAAACTTGGAAGGAGAACTTGTCTTCAAAGAATTTATAAGCAGATGCAACGGTTGTGACAATGCCTAGTGTTAGTTGTTAGGGCTGGAGGAACTATACGTTAACAAGCTAGCTTTGGAGTGTTTGTCGTCGCCCCATAACTTTCCAAGGACTTGGATCGCTTTAGTTCTTAGCCTTTCCCTCTTGTTTTCCCCCATAACTGCAAATTATTATATATAAAACTAAATCATGCGAGGAAAGTTCTATTTATAAAGACTAATTGTACCGTGAATTGGAACAGTGTTAGTAAAAGTCATGTTCATCAAGATTCATGGCACTGTGGATTAAAGCAGTATAATAACAGAGTTGTCCTTGTCACATAGAGGTGCAAAGACTATAGGGGGAGGGTGGGCCGGGTTGTCTTTTCATTGAGATACATTTGATATTAAAAAAATAGTTAAAAAAACGATTAGTGTAAATTTTGATAGGGCATAATAGAACTACAGACCTGATTGTAGACACTTGGTGCTAGGCAATCATGTCCTGCCACATATGGTGGACTAAGCAGTAAAAGTTTTTATGTCCTGCCACATATGGTGGACTAAGCAGTAAAAGTTTTTATGGTTTCATTAATCACCTGCAACAAGGCTATATATATTTTATTGTTGTTTGCATTGATCAAATCAGACTATCTTGCTGCATAACCTCAAGCATTACTCAATTGTAAGAAACTTGACCCACTAATTTCACAAATACATGGAGGATAGGTCGTTCTAGCAAAAAAAATACTGTATGAACATTTCTTTGCAAGCTTACACGCACACACACTGAATCTCCTTAATTTACTAGTAAAAAGATGATGGCTTCACCGCTTTAAGTGAGAAAGAGAATGGCATAAAGCACCCATCACCTCCAAAAGGCTCTGTAGAGAGTCCAACATCATAAACCATGGTGAGATCAGTCTTGAAAAGTCGAAACGATCGCTCAGAACCAGGTCCAGGTTTCAAGTCTTCGTCATAAAGAGCAAAGGTGTGCAATCAAATTGCCATTGTAAGCCTTGACATTCTCAATGCTTGGCCCTACGTCATTGTCATCTCCTTTAAATGGCCATCCAGTCTCAGCCACCACATAATCTCAACATTCTTAAATCCCATAGAATTCAGTGCAGAACAAACTGTATCCACCTGGAATTGATTAAACTACTTGTCAATAGCATTTTTATTAGATCATCTATTGATACAAAAATTTCGCACTTGCAATTTGATTTACTCTCACCTGAACGAGTAATAAAGGAAAATTGTGCAACAGAACGCAAATTGGATTAAATCAAATTACTCTGTTGATAATAAAGGAAAATTTGATTTATTCTGTTGCACAATATTATAAAATGTACTTATATAGGAAATATTGTATACAGGAAATATTGTAGATATACTCTTGTGTGGTAACCTCCACCATTGCTATTGTATACTACCTTACACATATATATAGAAAGGGTTGGCTAACCATTAGGTTAAGCCTCCTAATTATTCTCAACTTGGTATCAGAGCTTTCTGCAGTCAAAACTCTTTTCTCCCTCCCTCCCTTTGCAGCCAGCCCTCTCTCTACTTTTCCTACATCGATTCTACTATTGCCGCCGACTTCTCTCTCTCCACTGGTGGTGCAGCACAGCCGGCCAGCCATCCCCAAGCTATCATTCCTTTATCAAACACCCACCAAGTTGTTTCGTTGAAAATTACAAACACAAATTATCTCTATTGGCGAATGCAGATGAAGCCATATCTCCTTGGTCAAAGTGTTTTTCACTTCGTTGACGGCTTAGTGCCTTGTCCTCCATCTCATATTTTTTATAGTTATGCTAGTTCTTCCTCTACCATTAGCCCATCTTTTCTTCATTGGAAGCAACAAGATCAACTTATTTTAAGTACTTTACTCTCCTCTCTCTCCGTAGATGTGTTGCATCTCGTGATAGGTTGTTCTACCTCGCATTGTGTTTAGCGCACTCTTGACTCTCCATCTAATTCTCGCATCATGCAACTCCATGGCTCCTTTCAAGACCTTTGGCAAGGTGACTTATCGGTTAGTATATACATGAAGCAAGCTAGATCGTTATTTGACGAATTGGCTGCTGCTGGTCACCCAATGTCTTTTGAAGACTTCAATCTCTATATGTTTCGTGGCCTTCATGGCGAGTTCAAAGACTTGGTAACGTGTCTCATAACCAAGGCAAAACCGCTATTATATGCTGATCTTTACAGCCACCTTCTTACCCATGAATTTCTGCACAAGAACTCTTTCCATTCCATGAATGCCACTCCCTCTGCTGTCTTCTTCTTCTCTGCCGCAACAGCCACCACTGCTGCCAACACCACAATTTTCTGCTCACCATGCTATGTCTCATCACAACCCCAACTTCAGCTACAACAGTTACCCTCCCCAGAACAGGGGCCAATCTGTTGCAGATTGGCGGCCAAACCACTAGTAGCAGACCAGGCACAACTCCATCACTGGGCAGTGGTCTAGATAGCAGCATGTACCCTGCCAATTATGCTCCAATTTCGGTCACATAGCTCCCCATTGTTCCTAGTTTCGCAGTAGCACTCAACAACCTTCTACTCACCTTGTTGTTGGGAATGTTTCTGTTGTGACTTGGTTCCCCGACACCGGCATAAATCAACACGTCACACTTGATCTTGGAACTCTAACCAATTTTGTACCCTATCTTGGTAATGATTATTTGCATGTTGGTGACGGTAACGGCCTTGACATATCCCATATTGGACATACTACATTACATTCCCCAAAACACATGTTTACATTATCTAATGCATTTGTGTGTGTTATGCTGGGATTTGATTAAAGATTATGTGTTGGAATTGATGATTTCAATGTGTGTGTTCTGCTGAGATTTGATGAAAGATTATGTGCTGGAATTCATTATTGCATGTGTGTCTTCTGCTGGACTTTTGTGACAAATTATGTGTTGGAATTGATTATTGCATGTGTGTGTGTGTGTTCATGCAAAAATCATGTGACTTTGCTGGAACCTAATGTCAAATTGCATTGTCTGCAGTGAATTTGTAAATCGTTGCTGAAATTGATTCGTTTGTAGCAAATTAGTATTCACTGTTGAATTATGTGTTCTGCAGCGAATTTAGGGTTCGCTACCAAAAGTTCTATTTTATGCAACAAATTTGTAATTCGCTGTTGAAATTGAGTTGTTTATAGCAAATTAGCATTCACTGTCAAATTGTGTGTTATGCAGTGAATTTGTAATTTGCTGCCAAAATTGATTTGTTGCAGCGAATTTGCATTCGCTGCTAAATTTTGTGTTCTGTAATGAATTTGTGATTCAATGCCAAAGTTGTATTGTTCGCAGGGAATTTGTGACTTGCTGCTGAAATTGTGGCGTCAACAGCGAAACAGTTTTCGTTGCCAAATTGTATGGCCTACAACGAATCAATTTTCGCTGTCAATTTCTACAATAGGCCTCTCGGGCAAAAATGACTCAAATGCTTATAACAATTTCATTGTATAATGGTGTAAAATGTGAAACATTTGAATGTGAACATATGAACTCTTGAAATAAGTATGGTGATGAATGTGATTCAAAGATACAAATGTATTGATTTGTGACCATTGATGTCTTAGGTGGTGCGGTCGGGATTAGACCATTGTCAGGACAAAAACAACCAACAGGTGGAGCAGGTAGGTGACTTCCACCTTCCTTTTTCATAACATTGATTTATGAAATGCTTTATCATGAATAGTTAACGTATTGTGTTAGTATAGATATCAAACTACCAAATGGGTAAATGTTGACAAATGATTGATTAGGTTCAGCTAATGGCATCTGAATGGATGGCCGGAACAAATGATTGATTAACTTCGACTATTGACATCTGAATGGATGGTCGGTATAAATGGAGAAAAGTTTAAGAGAACTTTTGAGATGTGATATTGATGTAAAGATTTAATCAAAGATAAAAACAATTATTAACGTTAGAGGATCCACTAATGGTATTTCAAATAAATATAATATAAACTCTTTTTATTACTCAACTAGAAACCACACAAAAAGGAGGATCCAATCAGATGATTTATCGTTATTATCTCATTATAAATTATTCACATGATCATATTAATCATCTTATCTAAGTAACACCATACTTGTAAATATTGCCAAGTATTCATGATTCTAACTTATGTTAACAACAAATCAAGTTCCTCTCATAACAACGATGTCAGCTGAAAACTATGAAGGATCAAGCATTTATTGTACCAAGTGTTATACAACATAAATCTAGATTAACCATTTAACAAGCAAAGTATTAAAAGTGAATAAGATAAAAATGATAAGACATGTTAACAGCAAACTTTCTTGGATATAAACATTGAAGTCCATGTTGAGTTCATATTATACATATTCTAACACCACTAGTGAAAACATTTCACCTTGACATAATAAACTTAGCTAAATATTATGAAGAAGAGAAACATGAATAAACAAGCTAAGAACATGATTATGATATATGTTAACTCAGTATAGAAAGGAAATGAAAAAGCATAAACAAGAGATTAATATAGCATGAAAGAAAACTTGAACATTACAAAAAGAGAAAGCAAGAAGATGATCTTGATCTCAAAAACAAGATGCTTAAATATATAGAAAATGCCTCCTTTTATAGGCTAAAATTCAGAACTATTGATTAGATGACTAACTATTTAGTTGGTGGCCAACCATTGACTTGGTGGTTGGTTATTGACATTGTTGGCTAGCCAAAACATCATTGCTAACATCAGAATTCGAGCACATAGTCTTCATAAAAGTTGTGGGAAATTGTCTCAGATTTTCAACAAAAAAAACCAAAGCTCATTTGGACTTCTAGAACTCGAGATATGGGTTGAACACTGAACAGTATCTAGGCTACAAAACAGATTTAAACGTCTCTTTTGATGTTAAGAGTTGAACTTGAAAACGGAAGATTTGAATCTTGGACTCTACATGAAAGTTTTAGACCTATCTCTTAGGTTTCCATCAAGATAAACTAGACCTAAATCCAAGGTCTACAACTCCAGTTATGATCCAATAACCGAATGGTGTTCTAGTTTGAATTGAACCAGCATCTCTTCTCTAAGCTTAGTCCTCTCTTTGTCTCTTCACTTTTAATAGTTAATCACATCAATCAATCCTTTGAGTTGAAGGATAAACCTACATTCAAAATGAACATTTACCATAAATTAAAGATGTCTTATGTTATCATACTTGCTATTACAAAACATGCTCAAGTTAGGGAATTTAATGATACTTTAAGTGTAATATAATGATATAAAACTTTGATAAAAATGCACTTTTAAGTACTAATCAATCCTCTCAAGTAATAGGTGTAAGAACCCTAGCCAAACCCTTATGGTTTCCTTCTCTTTTCTATCTCGAAATTCCAAAATGCAAGTAATGAGGTGATGTTCTTTCCTTACCTCACAATCTTGGGTTGTCCTAGGTAGGTTTCTTATGTAGTTCTTCTTCTTCTTCCTCTCTACTTTCAGTTTTTCTTCTCTTCCCTCTCTATTGCAGTAGTCGGCCCTTCCATCTCACTTGCCTTTCATGGTCTCCTCTCTTTTCTTCTAACTCTCTCTTCATACAACAATCAAGGGCTTGCATGCAACTGGGCTCTACTTTGAAAAGAGAGGGGTTGTTGAAGCCAAGGCTACTAGGCGGCTGTTTTTTGGGAAGAGAAAGGGTCACCTTCGCTTCCCTCCTGCATTTATACCCCTCTTAAATGAGAGGGGATGTTTGGGTGCTAGTTATCCTTGGTCTTTATCCTCTTATTGACTGGTTATATCCTCCATAATCCCCTCCTAGGATAGGCTGGTTCCTCCCCCACCAACTTTCCTTAAAATAGGCTAGTCTAACATTAAATTCTTTTGACGGGTTTTACAGAACATATGGATTTGTCAATGCACACAATCACCATTGACTCAGAAACCATTAGAAGAAACAAGCCATATTCAAAATGGAAATTTATAATGATAATGATAATGATGGTCGAAAAAAGAATGACGATATTAATGCATGAAATGAGAGAATGTAAAATATAAATAAAGTAATAATTGAAAGAAAGACCTATATTGACTGTTAATATGGTTATTATGAAATGTAGCCTTGAATGAGGATAACTTCTGAGATATGCTTGTGATTACCAAGAGGAACCACATGCATTGTGCAGTAACAGCAGTAGGGGAGCACGAGTAGAGCTTCTATTGCAGGTAGGTGAACCACACCTATACTTTCTAGTTAAATTCTATAATTTAATATGTTATTGTTGTGAAATGTGAAATGTGAATTAGCAAATGTTGGATATTTTGTGAAAGGATGAAAGTTTGCGTAATGATGTTATTATTTTGGATAGTTAATGCAACCATATTATTTGATAGTTTTATTCACATTTACCTATGTTTTATGCATAAAATGTCTTGATATTATTTTTTTTATATGCTTTGAAGGCACTTTTGGATGAAAGGTTCAAAAAAAAGTAAATTGGAGATAATTGACAGATTTGACCTTCAATCAATGTTTTGTGTAGAGCTTGAGATCTAGAAGTTGAAACAAAGTGATTCCAGTAGAATTAGAAAGCTAACATACACACCATTCTATACATATAAGGAAATAAAAACAAAAAGAGAAAGAGCATGGAAATCATAGCCTTCAAAGTCAAATCTTACATTCTGCCAATGTTGACCTTCGACCACTGCGACTAGAATATCTTGAGCTACAGAAGTCCATTGGATGCAAACTCAATTTGTTTGGATTCCTGACTCAAAGACCTATCAACTTACCAAATTTCAGCAGAAAAAGAGCTGAAATGAGAGGGATATGATTTTTCTAAGACGACACGTGAATTTTATTAGTAGACAGGTTTTGTGAAGAAACAAGTCCAAAGTACTTCTCAAACAATCCAAACATCATCCAAGTCTTTATTTCGGCAATTTAGCTTCTCTAGGTCAAAAGTCAAAGCTTAAAGATTTTATGCAAGCCTATTTCTTCTTTTTTAGGAAAATAGTTATTAAAGTACTTAAATGTAAATTGTCTACTTAGGAAAGGACAATTTTGTAGAAAAGGGATTAGGGTTTCCTAAGATATAAAAAGAAAGAGAGAAAGGAAAGAGAGGGCAGCCAGCTAAGAGAAAAAAAAAGCCCCTTTCCCCTAACAGAATCGCAAATCATGTTTTCTTCCTTCTTTTTGATTAATTGTTCAGTAGACATGCAAGGCTAAACTCTTTTTCTTGGTGGCAAGGACATGAAAACCTTCGGATTTCAAGAACTGTGAGATTTAGTTTACCTTCTCTTTTTAGTTTATATGATGAAAATGTTTGTTCTCCTATGCTTATTTTTCCTATGATTGTTTATTGTAATTGCTAGAGCAGACTCTAAGTTATTATTGTAGACAATCTATTGCTAAGTTTGATATCAAAACTGGAGTTATGGTATATGAACTTGTGAAACAATTGAGTTTAATAATTAACTCCATCTGCTATCTCTAGGCCATTGTAAACCACCTACTTGATTAACTCTTTTACCTATTTCAATCTCACCAATATCAACTAGATGTTCAATTGTAGCTGCTTGAAAAGCTCGTAATTTGTCATTAAACTTGCAAGAAACACTGATAATGTTAATAACAAAAATCAAATTCTGAAAGAAAGTGTGAACATAAGATATTTCTCTAGTTGCAACAATAAAAGATAATTATAATAGATGAGCTAAGCAATGTACATAATGTTTTGAATAAAGCTTGCAAACCATTCCACTCTCCACACATATTACTAGCACCATCATACCCTTGACCCTTAATATTTTAAACATCAAGATTGTGATGAGATAAAACAAGGAAATTCCTTCCTTAAGAGTTAAAGCAGTTGTATCTTTGACATAAACTATATCAAAAAATCATTCTCGTATAAATCCATTTCTATCAACAAACCTAATAACAAGGGTCATTTTCTCTCTTATGGATTCATCTCGAGCTTCATTAACAATTAAACAAAACCTTGCATCACCAATCTCATGATGAATTGGAGACTGAACATTTCTAGCAAAGACATGCAAAATTTCTTTTTGAATTTGATGTGAGGTGTATTTAGCATTTTGTGGAGCATTACCCAAAACAAGAGCACCTACTTGCTCATTGTAAGATGCTAAAAGTTCCATCATTTTAAGAAAATTACCTCGGTTTTTTTATTCTAGACATTCATCATGCCCTCTAAAAGCACATGCTTCAAATGTGAGCCAACGAACAATATCTATTGAAGCTTTAATACGCAATTGATTATTTAGAATTTCTTGAGTAGTTTGCCTCTTAACTACCTTCTCAATATGACATGACTGATTTTTCAAAATTTCCAAGCACTTGGTAGCAAATCTGTGAGCTGAATTTGGACCTTTTTCCCATGAGTAAAAAAAGCACACCGTTCCCCATCATTAACTTTCTTCCAACAATTGAATCCTTTAACAGTAAATGTGTTTGGTCCTGGCTTCTAGATGGCTTACTTGAAAATAGATAGCAAGGAAAACAAAATGCAGTATTTTGAAATCGACAAGGATGTTTTTCACTTGTCAGTGGATATTTAGACATCAAAGGTTAATATGGCCTCAAATTAATTTATGCCTTTCAAATTTCATCTTGTTGATTAACCGGGTATTCCCAAATTGAAGGACGATTGCTTGGATCTCTAATTAAATGAGCAATGTTGATTCTACTAAGAGGTGGTTCACTAGTCAATGTAGGTTGTTCATAAAATGAAGCACATTGGGGCTGCTCAACCATAACTTCAACATTACACATTGCAATTGGTTCACTAGGCTATGAGTTATCAATATTTTTCCTCTTTTTCTCAAAAAATGAATCAATTCTTCTTATTTTGTTCATGGTTCAACCTAAAATCAAAACATATATCGTGAGAAAAAATTGATAATTTTGGTGGCTTTGCTAAAACAAAACATTAAAAAAATCTAAGCATAATCAAAACAAACCCATAAAATATATCTAATTAATTAGAAAAAAAATCACTATAACAAGAATTCAAAAACAATTGTTAAAACTAGCAGATCTGAGAAAAAAAAAGCAAAAATAGTAGAATTAAAAAAAAATCATCAAATTCTTAACAAACATCCCAAAACAAAAAAAAAAATTAATTTGGGTTACCAATGACCAATTACCTTGTTTTGTTTGATGAAAGATGAATTAATTGATGGGTTTGCCGTCTGCTTTAGCCTTTTTGCTTGCTATTTCTATTTGTATTCTTATTTATATTTTTTAACTTTTATTTGAGGGCTCCAAATAGTGACGGCAAAGTCAATTTAGTTGAAAAGGTTTATAACTTTATGTTTTTCTTTCCACATATATAGGACTTTTAAAGTGATCCTATATCATTTAGCAAATATATTTACTATGGGAAGGGCCCACCTATTTAAAATAAAAAATATTTCACCTTCTCACACTTACTAAGTAATAAAAAAAAATGTATTGCAGGGGCCCGTGCCCCTGTTTGCCTCCCTTTAATTCCACCCCTGCGGGTGAGGGGATCGTTGTGCGTCGACACCTATGAGGTGATGATGATACCGGTGAAATTGGTATCATCAATGTGTTAGGCAGAAATAGTCATGGTTGATCTTATGAAATCTTGAATGATAAAGAGTTGTAATGAAAACAAGAGGGGAGAAGTGAATAGAATATGAATACATGCTTATTTTTTTAAAATTGTTGGATAATTGTGTTATTATACTTATTGTGATATTTATGTTTCAATAATATGTATTTTGTTTCAGGACCATCGCATGCATGACAGGAGTAGATTCTAGCTTATGTTCACTTTTTGTTATCTATTTCTAAAGAGCATATCCTTATTTTGTATTATTACAATATTTATATAATCTAATTTGCATATTTGATGTTGAAACTTAAATAGACCATGTGACCCAGTTGTTAACGGAGAGTGCCCACTCCTGGTGGGAGACTATTAGAGAAAGAATGGCATGAGGAGAATTGAGGTGGAAACACTTTCGAGAAGAATTTGAGGAGTGGTACTAGTCCGGGCAGCACTGGAAAGAGAAAGAACAAGAGTTCCTGGATCTGAAACAGGGGAATATGACCGTCCTGGAGTATGAGAGGAGGTTTCAGGACTTATCTATCTTTGCCAACACCTATCTTCCCACTGAGTATCATCGGGTGGAACGGTTTTGGGAAGGGCTCAGGGAGGAGCTGAAATTAATTTTGGTGGCTATGTAGTTTCGGTGGGTCCAAGAGTTAGTGCGAGCTGCTCAGGGTATGGAAAGAGTAATGAATGACACCCCAAGGTTAACAAGTGAGCAGAGTCAGACTATAATATTCAAAAGAAGGGATTTCATGCCTCCTATATGGAGGAATCCTCCTTCAAAGAAAGGAAGGAGCGGGTCATTATTCAGGCCACTCCCGAGAAAAGGGGGGAGTTTTATTCATGATAGGAATTTAGGAGGTGCTAGACGTGTTAATGCTGGGGGATTAGTTGGAGGTCCGACCTGCCAGGGGATAAGTGTTATAGGGGGTCCATGGAGCAGAGGGGACCTGTCTATCTGTTAAAGAAATGGTTTGGGAGAAAACAGTTAGTGCAAATTTTGGTGGGGCATGGTGTGGTTACAGGCCATAGACTGCAGACACCTAGTGCTATGCTGTCATGCACTACCACAGAGTTCCAAAGGTTGCAGGGGGTGGGGTTGTGCCCTAGGCTGCAAACACTTGGCACTGGGCTGCCATGTCTTGGGTGCTAGGTCCAGACACAAGTGCTTGGCTACAAACCCAGGCAAGCAGGTCGGCAGAACCACGCACCTGGGGTCTAAAGGGTTGTTGGGTTGTTATAGTAGGACTTAATAGTGTTGGGTCCTGCTTACACCAGGACCCAATTGCATTGGGTCATGCTAGACCCATTAGAGTTGGGTGCTCCCCCTAGTAGGACCCAAGACTTTAATTTTGTTTCTCATACGATAAAGAGCACACAAATAGATGAGAATTTTTTTATATTGTACAAAAATTGAGTGGTGATATTTTTTTTTCATTTGAGGTTGGGTTGAATTTCCTTCTTAAAGCATGTTTGTTTTTGCCTTTCAAAAATGCTTTTCAAAATAAATAATTTTTTTTTCTTTACTTCGAATTAAGATTTTTATTTTTTTCCTCTTGATTTTTTTTTCAAAATAAAAGCATTTAGAAAAATTATAATTCTAATATTGTCATATTAAAGTTAATGGCGCTCTAAATAAATTTTTTATTCACATAATATACTTTATATATTTGTATTAAATAAATAATTTTTTAACAATAAATTTTTTTCTTTACTTGAATTTAAAAGAATTACAATGATAACATTACTTCTCACAACGTGCTAATGGAGATGGAGTGTATCCCTCTTGAACCGAATTCAGGAGTTTAGTTCATGGTTGCTGGAAAATTGACAAAAGCAGAGAAGAAATGAATGATTTCTGACCTTGTTTCAGGTATGTTCTACTCTCTTAATCCACCCCCTTTGCTCCTGAAATCTTCAAGATTATTAAGCTAATTAGGATTCTTCATGATGCTAAATTCGTTCCTTCTTTATCTTGTCTTTAAGGTTGGATAAATCTTCTCAGAATTTATGTTGAGAACTAATTCTGCTGCTATCACAATTCTGTTGTAATTTCAACTCTGCTGCAACTTAGACTTTGTTTCTGACTTGATTTATTGCAATATTCAACTATCCTAGCTGTATTCATTCATTCATGGTATGTTAGAGTCTTAATCTGCATCTTTCTTGGGTCTTGAGGCCCACCATTTTTATGTCAGACTCTCAGCCGTATTAGGATGCTCAACACTATTGGTTTCCTGATCATAGTAGAAAACCGATCTCATCCTCCAGATTGCGTCCGGAGTTTGGCCTTCAAAACAATTTTATATGAATTGGATTCCTTCATTAAAGTTGTATTCCTGGATGTACAGATGAATTTGGGATTTTGAATAACCTGATTTTGATATCTGAAGATGAAAATATTCCCATTTGAATATTAAGTGTGAAAGTAGAGAATCCTGCTGCGAGGAGGATTCTGACCCGAGTTTGAAGGTCTGATTTGAGGTCCTAATGAGATAAGATTTTTGCTCATATAACTTCCTGGAAATCTTGACACGTGTACTTCAACTTAGATTAAGCCCACATTCTCATTTTGGAACTCTAACTTGGCAAAAAACCTATCACAAAAAGCTAGATCCAAAAAGTAAAATGCAGAATTTCTTATCTTTTAGCGATTAATTCACGAAGTCTCTTCTGCATGCTAAACTCATAAAAATAACTTCCAATCAACTCGAATAAGTTCAAAATCCCTTAAAAAGCATAGCGTAAAACGAAGAAAAACACATGTACATTTTGCACTTGTCAATATTGCTGAAAGTAAGACCCTTCACTATTGTGTATTGCTGTTAGCAGGATCCAACAACGGTGCTAGACCTAAGTTTATTGGGCCTAACTCTGCTGTCAGACCCAATAATGGTGGGTCTAGGTGCCTAGCTAAAGTAGGACCCACTAAAGTTGGGCCCTGCTTCCACTAGGACTAAGCAGAGGTGGGCCCAGTTGCCAATAAGACCCACTGCTGCTGGGTATTTCTGTCACCAGGACCCAGTAGCGTTGGCCAAGTTTGTTTCATTCGAAATTTGGGCCTATAATTGAGCTGAAGGAAACCGGTCCCGCCAGGTCAACCCGTAACTTGGGCGACTCAACTAAAAACCGGTAGAGTCCCCTTTGTTTTAATATTTTTTTTCATCCAACGTAGAGACCCCTCTTGTTTCATATTTTGCAGTTAATTACTAATTCATTTCAAAGTTCACTATATAAATATTAGAAGAATGTTTTATTTTTTCAATGTGGGATAAAAAACATTTTTGGTTTAAATATTTCAAGTTAGAAAAATAAAATAGTACCTTTTCAATGTGGGATAAAAACATTTTCAGGTAATCCTTTGAATTTAATTGTTTACAACATGTATAGCTTATATCCACATTGATTATTTCTATATTTTTTCATATAAAATATTAAAACCTCAAATAATTTTTTTTCAATTTTCCCGGTTTGACTTGAGTCAACCCTTATAACCCAGAACCCAACCCCTTTGCCAAGTCAACCCCTAGGTTGGGTTTCATAACTATAGTTGTCATAAAAATACATTTTTTTAATTTGTTATATTTTTTGAACTATCAAAATGCGTTGAAAAAATATACGTAATTATTTTTTATAAAAAATAAAAATATTTGACCAGCGGCAAAGCCTAGGTCACAGAACTAGTACACTTTAAAAATAGTTGAAAACATAGTTATCTATTATATTCGAATATATAGGATTAACCAAGGCAATAAAAAAAGTAATGAACAGAATAATTAATTAGTTCAGTTTTTATAAAAGACTAAATTAATATGCGATAAAACTGAAAAGATATAGAAATAATAATTAGAACTAGATGGATTTTGAAGAGACTTGATAGCACAATCTTGTTGGTTTGATTGCTTTTGGTTTAATTTTTTTAGTAATATTCGCTTTTTTTCTGCAAATCTGGTATTTCATCTTCCCTTAAGTTTCTACAATTTGATATTTCATCTTCTCTTCAATTTCTACAACTTGGCATTTGCATTCTATTTTTTCAATGTTTTGTTTTTGAGTAATCATATAACTTCGAGAAGATATTTGTTTAATTTTTGAGATATCTGTTTAGTTTATGCAATTTGGTATTTTGTTTTTCGCTACTTTTGCATTTTGGTTCTCTGTAATTGTTCATTATAGCTACTGAAAGAGATGATTCGGTTCAATCTATGAGTGCGAGATTGGATGGGAAGAACTATTCGTATTGGAGTTATGTAATGTGAAATTTCTTTAAGGGCAAAAAGATATGGGGATATGTCAGTGGAACCGATGTGGTATCTAAGAATACTGAGGAAAGGGATGTTGCTTCAATAGATGCATGAGAAGCAAACAATGCAAAGATTATTACTTGGATTAACAATTTTGTTGAGCATTCCATAGGTACGCAGTTGGCAAAGTATGAGAAAGCAAAGGAGATTTGGGATTATCTGCAAAGATTATTCATACAATCAAGTTTTACAAAGTAGTATCAATTAAAGAATGACAGATGAGCTCTTCACCGGAAAAATATAAGTATTCAGGAGTGCTTTTCTACAATGACAGATCTTTGGGATCAACTAGATACTTGTAGAGAGTCCAACATCATAAACCATGGTGAGACCAGTCTTGAAAAGTCCAGATGATCGCTCAGAACCAGGTCCAGGTTTCTAGTCTTCGTCATAAAGAGCAAAGAGGTATGTATCCACTGATTTTCCTGGCATGAGTGGAGTGCCCACCATCGATCGAAGGTGTGCAATCAAATTGCCATTGTAAGCCTTGGCAATCTCAATGCTTGGCCCTACTTCGTTGTCATCTCCTTTATACGGCCATCCAATCTCAGCCACCACAATCTCAACATTCTTAAATCCCATAGAATTCAGTGCAGAATAAACTGCATCCACCTGCAATTGATTAAACCACTTGTCAGTAGCATTTTTATTGGATCATCTATTGATACAAAATTTTCGCACTTGCAATTTCATTTACTCTCACCTGAGCATCGAACATGTCCATGTACTTGATCTTAGTGTTTCCATCCATTCGTCCTGCATTCGGCTGGAAAAGGCAAAAAGCAAGAGTCTCAAGCCTTGTATCGCTTCTGTAGGCAAAGTAAGGGTAGGGATTGATTGCCAAAGGCAAACCATTCGCACTATTAAACTCCAACAAGCCCTTCATCAGATCCCCATAACTTGGATTAAAGCTTTCAGAAGAAGGTGGCTCAGACTGCTTAAGCACTCCCATCGAATGAACTGTGGAGACCTTAATTTTACCCCCGAGCGATGCATCATATAGAGCATTCTGTACATTTTGCATGGCTGGTAAGAGCTTGTTCATGAGATTCTGGTCATTGGAAGTCATGACCTCGTTGCCGACAGTGATGAGGATGATATTGCTAGCTGGATAGAAGGGAAGCACGTTCGTGTTGATCCAGCTCTTGGTAAAATTGGGATCAGAGGCTAGTCCTGGAATGTCACCATTTGCAGTGCCGACAACAATTCCAATTCCGGTGTTGGCTAAGGCTTTGATTATGGCGGGGTCCGATCCATATAATCGGACATTTTGATTGAAGTGGATTGAAGAAGTTTTGCGGTGGATGATGGTGGTGGAAGGTTGTCCGCAACTTGGCCATAGTTTATACCAATGAATGATTACGAGCCTGCACAAAAAGCAGCAAAATTTAAAGCAGATGATCAAACATCAATTTTTAAACGACAAAACAGAACACCAACTTTTTTTGTTTTCATAGACTGAAATGAAGACAGCAAAATTAAGGTAAATTGTTTAGAAATGGAAGGAGGTCATTAAAATAGAAGAGACGGAAACTTACTTGCGATTTTTGTAGTCTATAAGAAGGAAAGGAGTACGAAAGCAACAGTATAAGGAAGCACCACCGAGGCTTAGGAGGAATCTCAAATAATTTAGCATTTTAAAATAAATTAATTAAAAATTAATCTGGAATATTTCTTATTAAATACCATTCAATTTTTATTTTATTTTCTAATAAGATTGTAACATTTTTTATAATATTAGCAATTGCTATTTTGTACAACCTTTGTGTAATGTTTTATTTGCGTGTTTTTGTTTTTCAAATTTTTTTCTGTTACTTCTATGTGCTTCTCTAATTTTTATTATCAAATACACCACCCGTAAATTGGCGAAAACCAACGGAATTACCGACAGAATTATTTGGTCAATAATTTTTACCGATGGGTATAATTTCGTCTCTAACTTTGTTGGTCTATACCGACAAACCTTTGCTGTCGGTAATAATTACCGATGGCATATATTATGTCAGCAATTCCGTCAATATATACTGACAGAATAATTCCATTGGTATATACTGACCAAATTGCTGATGGAATATATAGAATTTGAAAAAAAGAAACAGTTTGATGACTGAAAATTTTTCAGACGATTTTACTGACAAAATAACTGAGGGATTCAAACCGGGATCTTCGTATAGTGACATGGCCCGTTCACCGTTAGAATTATCGATGGGTATACCGACATGACATGTCCATCGGTGATTCCATCGGTAAAAGCACATATATCCACACTCTCCCGACTCTCTCCTCCTTTATTTCTCCTTCTGCTTCCCCATCCCAACTCTCCCCTCCCAAACTGCAAACAACCACCCACCCCCCTAAAAATATCCCCCTCTTCTCAACACAAGCACTCACCTTTTTAATTTTAACATTTAAATGTAAATTTTATTATTTTTTATTGTTTTTTTTAGTATATGTATTTTGTTAATGTATGTACTTGTTTTATTGTTATTTTTCAAAGAAACTTGTAGTATGAATATATAATTTTATAGTTGTTATAGTTTGTTTTAAATTTTGTTAAATTGTATTTGTTTGTAAATTGTTGAAACTTTATTTGATTTACTGAATTAGATGTGTTGTGATGAAATAAATAATAGATTGTTTAATGGGTCCGTTTTAATTTTTATCAATTCTATTGCGGAGTTGTGATTTCCGTAAATTTATATACATATAAATTTGTATGAACGTTGATAATCGATAATTGATAATGAATATTTAACATAAGTGTTTTTTTAATTTGTTAGATAATGTCAGGGCAAACCAATATTTTTGCAAATTTATTTACGTAACATAGTTAATTAATACATGTTGTCATCATAATTTTATAGAGGTTCGATAGAAGTCATGGATGATTGTTCATGGATGTATCGAGACTCACCCCAAGGATTGCGGAGGATGGATTATTGTAATGGGGTTCATGGTTTTATTAATTTCGCAACATCTATTCCCAAAAATTTTATTGATGGCGATATTAGGTATCCATGCAGGAAGTGTAAAAATAAAAAGTTTCTGCATCCAGATGTTGTAACGATGCATCTTCTAATCAAAGGGTTCATAGAGGATTACCTATGTGGGTATGCGCACAATAAACTATTTGTTCCTAATAAGAGCATGGTAGAAAGGGTGGTTGGGTCAACTTCTAGTGCTAGCAACGTGCATAAAGTTGTAAATGACAATAGTAATCCTTACAGGAATATGGTTATGGATGCAATGAGAATGAATCAAGGTAATGTCAGTCATTTTCCAATCGTAGAAGAACCTAATGCAGATGCAGCAAGGTTTTTTTATCTATTGAAAGATTCTGACGAACCATTATGGGATGGGTGCACGAACCACAATAAATTATCAGCCGTAGAACAAGTGTTCACCATCAAGTCAGATCACGGGTTGAGTGAGGCCAGTTATGAAAAAATTATGGAATGAGCGAGAAGCATTTTACCTAAAGGGAACAAGCTTAAAGAGAACTTTAATGCTGCTAAGTCCTTAATGAAACCCCTCAGTTTAGGATACTAGAAAATTGACTTGTGCCCTAACTTCTGCATGATTTAATACCTTGAAAATGCTGAGCTGACCGAGTGCATGACATGTGGGCATTCCTGTTACAAACCCAGAACTGACATGGGAAAGAATCTCATGGCATATAAGGAACTTAGATACTTCCCAATCAGACCTAGATTGCAGATGTTATTCATGTCACGAAGAACTGCTGAGCACATGATATGGCACCAATCACATAATACGGTTGATAGAGTGATGGTGCATCCTTTCGACGGCGAAGGATGGAAACACTTTAACAGTGTGCATCCTCACTTCTCAACTAAATCAAGGAATGTGAGTCTTGGGTTGTGTACAAACAGATTCAACCCATTTGGGTCATTGGCTGCTCCTTATTCTTGTTGGCCAGTTATACTAACAGTTTATAACTTGCCATTGGGGATGTGTATGAGGTTGGAGTTCATGTTTTTATCTACTGTCATACCAGGTCCGAGGAGTCCAGGCCGAAATATAGATGTTTGTCTTCTACAATTGATTGATGAGTTGCCGTAGTTGTGGTCCTTCGGGGCTTTGACTTATGATATATTGAGGAAACAAAATTTAGTTATAAGGGCGGCTATAATGTGGACTATCAATGATTTCCCAACTTATGGAATGGTTTCTGGTTGGAGCATGCATGGAAAACTAGCTTGTCCATATTGCATGGAAAACAACAAGGCTTTCACGCTAACAAACAGTGGTAAAACTTCGTTTTTGTTCTGTCACCATCGTTTCTTGCCACCGAATCACATGTACAGAAAGAACACAAAGGATTTTTTATTAGCAGAGTTGAAAGGATGTTGCACCCCCTGTCTTTCTGGTGATGAATTGCATGATGTTGTATCATAGTACGGTGACATTGTGTTTGGTTTCCAATCAGGTAAGCAGAAGTTTTCTGGTTTTGGTTTGACCCATAATTGGGTAAAGTGAAGTATTTTTTGGGAGCTTCCTTATTGAAAGACCAATCTCCTCCGCCATAACCTTGACATCATGCACATAGAAAAGAACGTGTTTGAGAATATTTTCAACACCGTCATGGATGTGAAGGGGAAGACAAAGAACAACATCAAGGCTAGATTGGATTTAGCATTGTTCTGTAACCAAAAAAATATGGAGTTGGTTTTTGATGAGTCACGAGTCACAAAACCTAGAGCAAGCTTTATGTTAGAGAAAAATGCACAACTAGTAGTCTACAAATGGCTTAAGAGTCTGCATTTTCCTGATGGACATGCCTCGAACATATCAAGGCTGGTTAATATGGAGGAATGCGAATTATATGGAATGAAGAGTCATGACTGCCACATGTTTATGCAAACACTCATTCCATTAGCTATTCGTGATTTGTTGCCAAATGGGATATGGGATACACTCATAGAGATCACTCATTTCTTTAGAGATATATGCTCTAGCAAGTTGAATGTTGATCACATTGAAAGGCTTGAAACGAATATCATCGAGACGATATGCAAACTTGAGATGATATTCCCTCCATAATTTTTTGACTCAATGGAGCATCTACCTGTACATTTACCGTATAAGGTAAAAGTTGGAGGACCGGTCCAGTATAGATGAATGTATCAATTCAAGAGGTTAGATATTACAGTTGCAATGTAATTCATCATTAAAAGTTTTTCATTGTTTTTTTTATTTAATAATTTTTTTTATTCTATATATGCAGGTACTTGTTCAATCTTAATAAAAAGGTTAAGAACAAGGCGCATGTTGATGCTTTAATATGTGAGGTCTATATTGTTGAGAACGAGAATCAACCATGTTCCACGACATGATGATAGTGGTGAAGTGCCTTCAAGTGGGAACTTGTCAATATTCTTCAATCCTTGACGACCCACACCTAAAAATTCCTTAAGGGGAAGATATTTGTCTGAAATAGAGTTCAGACAAACACACAATTATGTTCTATTTAATTGTGATGAGCTGAGACCTTTTATTAAGTAAGTAGATATACTACTTAAACTTTGTCAAAAGTGTACTACTTATATATTGTGATACCATAAACTTATATAATTTGGAACAACCTTGTAGGTAACATCGATGATAGTTACTGTGCAATAACTCACAGCTAACCGAATCACAAATCTTTCAATTACAAGATGAACAATTTGCCACGTGGTTTAAAACACTTAAGTCCTATTACAAACTCATTATCTCTTGCAAGGTAACTGTACGTCAACATTACATAATGTCCATTTATTGATTATTGTTGTATTTGATATACAAGGTATATCAAATGGGAGGTAGTGCTGCTATTTCATTGTCTTTACTAAGCCTGGGCCCTGAAAGAAAAGTCAAGTGCTATAACGGGTATTTTGTCAATGGATATGTGTTTCATATTGAAGAATACGAGCATGGAAGAAACACATACAACAACGGTGTTTGTATTAAAGGATCGACTTGTAGTGAGTTTGAAGTTGACTACTATGGGAAATTACAATATAATAGCAAGTAGAATAGAGTGTTTTTGTTCAAATGCTATTGGTATGACACCACTGACAGAGGAATTAGAGTAGATCCTCAATATGGTCTAGTCGAAATCAACTCAAAAGCTAGACTCCGCAACGTAAACGATGTCTTTGTTTTCGCAAAGCAATGCCAACATGTAAAACCCAAGAAAATAAATAAATAAATAAAAGTGAAGAAATTCATACATATGGTTAAATAAAAACAAGAATTCTGAAATTTTTGAATATAAATTTCCGGGCGAAATAATTCGAGACATTATAATAAACCCGGTATTGTTGAGGGTTGGATTTAATTGAAGAAAATAATACACTTAAAAGAAAAGGGGAGCCTAAATGCAAATAAGGGAGATTATAGAGTATAAATACCCTCTCCTCACTAAAACAAAATCTGCAGGAACCATAAGGAAAGAAAATAGGGAGTTTTGTACCCATTCTTACAAAATCTACAGAGAAACACTAAAATTTTAAGAACCCGTCCAAGATTAAGGGTATATAGATGGGATAAACACTTGTGTGCAAGGGATTAACAAAAAAATTGAACAAGAAGAAAAGAAAGGAAGGAGTTGAAAATCTTTAACTGGTTGAAGATCAAAATCTTAATTCGTACTGGGTAAAGTGTTCTAAACATGATCTTAAAAATTCATTTTAAATTCGATAATGAATTGATGCCTTTATATTGAATTATAAGTTAGGGTTCTAGACATGAATTGGGGAAAAAGTATTTGTTGTTAAAATTAAGTTAATTGATGTGTGGTATGTAGTTTTTGAAAGTCTTGTGTGAAGGGAAGGGGGTGACCAATCTGGACAAATTCATCTCCTAACTTTCGGTGAGATTTCAGGTAGGAGGATGAGGGAATTAGGATCGGGTTCCTTCATAGAAATTGTAGATTTGAATGTTAGCTAACCAAGAAAACTGGTCTTGCTCAATTTGGAGATGTAGAACTCTAGTTATAGGTTACCAATCGAGATTGAGTTGTGACTGATTATGTAAGGCAGTAGGACTGATTAGTTGATGAGCAATTTTGACTATCTTAAAGGCAAAACTGGGTTCTCCTTCCTTTAAAGAACTTTTAGCCTCATGTCTTAGATTTCTAACGAGATTAATCTCACTTAAAATAGAGTTTTAGAACTTTAGATATAGTTAAAAATCTGATGAGTGTTCAGACAGTAACAGTTCAATGTCTAGATAGTACAGTTGGACAGTAACAGTTCAATGTCTTGACAGTAACAGTTGGACAGTAACAGTTCAAATGTTTAGACAGTAACATTATCAACATAATGGTATGTTTATTCATGTAACAGGTCCATCAAATATCCAGGGAGATCATTAGTTTAGGACTCTACTTTGTCAAGCTTATGTAAATATTTAACTTAAACAAAAGGGAATTAACACGTTTATGTAGTATAGTTGTGTAAACCTTGATGTATGTATAAAAGTTCAGTTTAGCATGTAGTATTTTAGTTATCATGTAATTAACCCTTTTGAAATGTTTAAGAACACTTATTATGTTGTAAATGCTTTCTTTGCATGTTAGTTTTCCTTTTCTTTTAAATTTTATAATATGATATGTGGACCATGTTTATACTGAACTTGTAGAATATATATATTGTGTGGATTATATGAGGTGTTGAATTATGATGTCTGATATAAGGTCCGAAATTATGGGACCTTGTGATGATGGGTTGATTGAGTAAATTGATAGTAGCCGATAACTTGGGATGTCCTAAATGCAAACAAAACTCTGCTAATTTTTTGTTAAATTAAAAAAAAATTACCCTCAAATTAAGAGGATATGTTGGGATCTTTTAACATTGATCAAGTCGTACAGTCGGACTGTTACAGTTGGTATCAGAGCCTTAGTATGGGTTCTGGGAAGAATTTAAAAGATGTTGTTGATGTTCAGTAATTTATTGCAGGATGGTACGTACCCGTCAATAGATTAGAATAGATCTAACCTCTGCAGGGAGGGGGAATAGAGATATAGACTTTTTTGAGGGGCAAGAAGAGAGTCCTTTGGAAGTTACTGCTTCACCTGCACCGGTAGTATCGACTCAAGCAGGGCATGAAGAATAGACGGGGCCTTAAATTAGACAAGCACCAAGACAAATTGGGGATGTTCAGCTGACCATGTCAGCCCTACGGGAACAAGTAGAAGAGCCCGTCAGACTACACCTGCAGGGCCATCTGTTTCCAATGTTGATCAGATGCTCCTAGCTCAGCTAGTCAAAGCAGTAATGGAAGGTATGGCTAATGCTGCCACTCCTATGCCAGCACCCGCACCCGCACCCATCATACCAATCGTTTCAGAAGCAGCTACAACTACTAATGATGTAGTACATCTAGTTTGTTTGGTGAAAAGTATGAGAGAAATGGGTTGTGAACCCTACTCAGGTGAACATGATGCTGAAGTGGTGGGAAGATGGATTAGAAAGGTGGAGAAAACAATGATTCAAATTAAGATACCACATGATTTGCGAGTAGATTATGCTACACAATTACTATCAGACGGAGCTATGACTTGGTGGGAGACAGTTTAGTTGAGGAGGGCTACAGAAACCCTATCCTGGGATGATTTCAAGACAGAGTTTGAGAATCAATATTACTCCAAATATTATCGGAAGATGAAGGAACAAGAATTCCTAGCCTTGAGACAGGAGGGAATGTTAATACTTGAGTATGAGATATGATTTCATGACCTCTCACTATTCGCACCACATTATGTTAAAGGATGGCTTCAGACAAGAATTGAAGCAGAGGTTGATTGCTTTATAATTCAAGACAGTAAGGGAACTGATTGAAGCAGCACAAACCTTAGAGGCTTGTATGGAAGAAGGCCAACAGAGTCACAAGGTGTAGGAAAATGAAAGGATATGGAATTTTTAGGCGGGCCACCGCTTCCAAAGAAAGGTAGAGGCGAACAGTGCCTTCAATTGAAAAAGAAAAGGGGGACATCAACTAGCTCCCGACATGATATTGGTGGCAAGTCGAGAAGTGGTCAAACCTGCTCTAGGTCTATATCTGCGAGGGGGCCTAATGAACAGAAGGAAATTGTTTACCCTCGATGTGCTTAGTGTTAACAAAGACACCCCAGGAGTTGCTTGGTTTCTCTTGGACAATGCTACATATGTCGAGGAGAAGGTCATAAATGGAGAACCTGCCAGTACTTGGGAAGAGGATGTCATCACTGTGGTGAGAAGGGTCACTTTAAAAAGGAATGCTCCCAGTTAAACACTGAACAGCCTCAGAGACATAGGCAACAACGTCAAAGTCATCAGCAATCCATCACAGTAAGTAGATCAGGAAAGTCGACTCAGTCAGGAGTTAACTCAAATAGGGGACGACCCAGAGTGCAAAATGAAAGGGATCAAGGAAGGGTTTTCCATATGACCTAGGAGGATATCAGAGCAGCATCAGATGTGGTAGTAGGTATGCTGCAAATGAATGACTATCAAATGCATGTTTTGTTTGATTCTGGTGCCACTCACTCCTTTATAGCAAATAAAAATGTAACCAAATTGAGTAAGGAAACAAAAAGGGTAGAAAAAAGATTTATTATTGGGACACCTTTGGGTGAAACTATGGAAACAAATGTTGTATTTGAAGGGGTGGGAATTAACATTAATGGGTGTGAACTAGAAGCAGATTTAATACCCTTAGAATTAAGTGATTTTGATACAATTCTAGGTATGAATTGGTTGGGCAAAAACAAGGCTCGTCTAGACTGCTTTACAAAAACAGTAACCTTCCAAGGGGCTAAGGGTGAAACAATAGTCTTTAAGGGAGAGAGAATTTCCAACTTTACAAATATAATCTCGAGTATGGTTGCGAGAAAACTACTAAAGAAAGGTTGTAAAGCATACCTTGCCTATGTGATAAATTCAAAAAAGGGTAAAATAGGACCGTCTGGCATTCCAATTGTGAGGGAATTTCCGAACATATTTCTGGAAGAATTGCCAAGACTGCCCCCAGAAAGAGAAGTAGAAGTCACCATCGATATATTGCCTAAGGTGTCTCCTATAGCCCAATCATCATATAGAATGGCCCCAAAAGAATTGGATGAGTTGAAAATTCAATTGCAGGAGATTTTAGACAAAGGGTTCATACGACCAAGCAACTCACCTTGGGGGGCACCCGTATTATTTACGAGTATGGAGGCACTACTTATACGGATCCCGGGTTTAAATTTTCACAGATCATAAGAGCCTTAAATATCTGATGTCGCAAAAATAGTTGAATATGCAACAACAGAGATGGGTAGAATTAATTAAAGACTATGACTGTATTATCGATTATCATCCAGGAAAAGCGAATGTAGTCGCGGATGCTCTCAGCCGTAAAGACAAGGCGATTAGGGGTGGACCAACAACTTGGAATGAGGAAACCATGATTAAGCTAAAGAGATTAGGGCAGTATTAAATGTGAGTCCGAAAGGATCCTTAATAGCTCAACTAAGGGTGAAGTCAGGATATTGAGAGCAAATATTAGAGGCACAACAACTTGATGATGAAGTGTTAAAAGTAAGAATAAAATTGGAATCAAGGGGTGAAACTCTTTTTTGAATGGGTGATGATGGAATAGTGATGTTGGGGTGACGTATGTATATGCCTGACAACAAAGCCCTTAAATAAAAGTTACTACGAGAGGCTCATGAGTCTAAGTTCACTGTACATCCAGGTAGTACTAAGATGTACCAGGATCTAAAACAGTACTACTGGTGGCCAAATATGAGAAAAGAAGTGGCTGACTATGTGGAAAAATGTAGTATTTGTCAACAAGTAAAAGTAGAACACTAAAAATCGGCAGGGCTATTACAACCATTACCAATCCCTAAGTGGAAGTGGGAGATGATAACAATGGACTTTGTGTCAGGACTACCTAGAAGAAAAAGGGGAAATGATGTAATCTAGGTCATTGTGGATCGACTAACTAAGTTTGCCCTTTTCCTACCAGTAAAGATGACAGATCCAGTTGACAAGTTGGCTAAGATTTATGTGAACGAAGTTGTAAGGCTTCATGGAGTCCCAATATCAATTGTTTCAGAATAAGATCCAAGATTTACTTCACGTCTTTAGCCGAGCTTACAAAGTGCCAAGGGAACAAATTTGAGTATCAGTACTGCCTTTCATCCGCAGACTGATGGTCAATCTGAGAGAGTTATTTAAATCTTAGAGGATTTACTAAGGGCATTTGCTTTGGAATTTAATGGAAACTGGGAGGAGCACCTGTCACTAGTAGAATTCACGTATAACAACAATTATTAGACAACAATTGCAATGGCCCCATTTGAAGCTCTTTTTGGTAGAAAGTGTAGGACACCCTTGTGTTGGGAAGAAGTCCAAGACAAAAGGTTGTATAGGGCAGAATTAGTACAAATCACTACTGAAAAAGTGAGGATTATTAAGGATCGAATGAAGGTGGCTCAGGATAGATAGAAGAAGTATGCAGATATTTGAAAAAGACCACTTGAATTTTGTCCTGGAGATAAAATATTTCTGAAGGTAGCTCTATGGAAGCATATGTTGAGATTCAGCATGAAGAGGAAGTTAGCTCTATGGAAGTATATGCTGAGATTCAGCATGAAGGGGAAGTTAGCTCCAAGGTTCATCGGACCATTTGAAATCTGAAAACATATCGGACCTGTAGCATATGAAATAAACTTGCCCTCACAGTTAGCCAAGGTTCACAATGTATTTCATGTTTGTTTGCTGTGAAAAGCTGATGTGGACCCTTCGAGAGTGTTACCTTAAGTGTCAGTGGAGGTAAAAGAAGACTTAACACTTGAGGTAAGATCGATAAAGATACTCGATTGGGGTGAGAAAGAACTTCGTAATAAGAAAGTTCTCATCATTAGAGTGTTATGGTGAAGCTCACAAATCAAGGAAGAAACATGGGAGAGAGAATCAGAAATGAGACAAAAATTCCCTGAATTGTTTATAAACTTAGGTACAACACTCAAATTTCGAGGGCAAAATTTCTATTAGGAGGGGAGAATGTAAAACCCGGGAAAAAAATAAATATATAAAAGTGAAGAAATTCATACATATGGTTAAATAAAAATAGGAATTCAAAAAAAATTTAATATAAAGTTTTGATACGATTGCCGGGAGATGAATTACAAGATTAGCTTCGGCTAATGACATCCGTGATAGGATTACCGAGAAATGAATTTCAAGATTAGACTTTGCAAGGTCACCTAGTTCATGCAAGTAAATGAGTATTCAAATTAAGAATATGTAAATGAGTGTTAATTGGGTTTAAAAGATTTACAAGCAAAATATAAGTTCTCTGTTATAATTCTTATGGATCCGATAGAAAATTAGTACTTCATTCGTATACATTACATGAGCATATATATATATATATATATATATATATATATATATTCTTTATGAACATAATGGTATGTTTATTTATGTAACAGGTCCATCAAATATCCAGGGAGATCATTAGTTTAGGACTCTACTTTGTCAAGCTTATTTAAATATTTAACTTAAACAAAAGGGAATTAACGCGTTTATGTAGTATAGTTGTGTAAACCTTGATGTATGTATAAAAGTTCAATTTAGCATATAGTATTTTAGTTATCATGTAATTAACCCTTTTGAAATGTTTAAGAACACTTATTATGTTGTTAATGCTTTCTTTGCATGTTAGTTTTCCTTTTCTTTTAAATTTTATGATATGATATGTGGACCATGTTCATATTGAACTTACTCGTAGGATATATATATTGTGTGGATTGTATGAGGCGTTGACTTATGATGTCCGGAATTAGAGGTCAAATCTGTCAATTATCTCCAATTTACTTCTTTTTGAATCTTACATCCAAAAGTGCCTTCAAAACATAAAACAAAGAAAAATAAGGCATTTTATATATAAAACATAGACAAAATACTAGTTAAATGTGAGTAAAACTATCAAATAATATAGTTGCATCAAATACCCCCACACTTAGCTCTTGCTCGTCCTCGAGAAAGGAGAGAGAGAAAGTTGTTTACACCGATCCCAACAACAAAAATGATTGATCTTGGTGGCAATGGCTTTCATTTGATGAGAGAAGTTTGATTTTGGTTGTTTAGAACCTCAATATTTCCTAAGAAATCAGATCGAAGTCGAAGAATTTTTTTTTACCCGGTTTTATTGTGTTTTTGGACCTTTTTTGGGTTTCCTAGGTTGATAAATTGATTTCTAGATGTTTTAAGGTTGTTTACAAGGTATTTTTAGATTAAAATGGGTTGAAATATGAGTTTTTAGGTCAAAAAATACTTTACCCTAATTTCTCAGCTACCACTATGGTGGCCGGAATTTGAGCATCATTTAATTATTATTTTTTATAAAAAAAAGTTGAATGACAAGTCATTTTCTCCTTAATAAGATATATAAAAAAATTAAATCAGGTCTTCGTGCACATGCCTAAGTTTGAAGGCCCACATGTTTAGGGTTTTTTTTGGCATTTTTTGTTTTATTTTTTAAAAACTTTATTATTTTATCTTTAGGTAAAAAATAAATTTTAGAGAACACATTATTAAACCTAGTTGAGTCTATGACCTGAGTCACAGGTTTGACATGTTAATTAATAACATCCAGGTCAATTTAATAAATTGTTGTTTCAATATTAAAAAAAAACAATATGCCATTGAAAAAAAGGCATTTATTTTATTTTGAATTTGTCTTCACGATGTGTTTTGTTTTTCTTTTTCCTGTGAAGTTAATTTGTTCAAAATTGCTTTTTTTATAACAATTTAACTTTGGTTGACCCGGGCTACTTCAATATGTCACAATGTTAATGTTTTTTTTAGAAAAAAAGTCATCTTGCAAATTTATTTTCCTTTATTTTTTCTTCCATTTTCAACTTTTAGTTTTTTATTTATTATTATTTATCCTATACTCACAAAAAAAATTAAATTATTAAACCTAGTGAATTCCATGACCCAAATCGTGGGCTTGAAAGGTTAAGTTGGTCGCATAGCTCGTGTTGATCAAATTTATTTTTAAGCATTTGAGTTATTTTGAATTGATCATTATGATACATTTCATTTTGATTTTTGTATCATTAATTGATTTTGATTTGTTTTTTTCCTATAATTTAATGACACTGCTTAAAAATTTCCTAGATTTTGATATTTTTTCAAGATTTTAAAAATCTTAGCTCAACCACGGTGAAACACAATTCAATGAACTAATGCATTCTAAAAAATATTTAGAAGGAACATGTTTTGAACCAATAGTGTATCCTAGATAACTTTAACTAAGATAGATAGTATGAAAACATTTACTACAAGTACTTTAGCTTCTCACACAAACCACTATGGAGCTACAATGTTTCCCCACATTGTTTTTCCCCCCTTAAACACATAGTTCTTTTTTTTTCCTTTTATTTTTGTTTTTGTTTTTTTTCTTATGATTTTTTTCAAAGATGTTTTTGTCAATTTTATTATTTTAATATTAAGATGGTTTAAAATTTAGCTTTATAATTTTTTTTCTTTTTATTTTGTCTTTCTATGAGCATAGTCTGGTTTGAAAGTTTGTCCAAGTTGCCCCGGTTTATGGATTTAGTGGGTTGTTTTTTTAATTGAACTTGGCTTTTTCATATTCTATTTTTTCTCATATAGTTAAAAAAATATAGTTTTAGATAAAGGTTAAGTTCTTAAATTTTATAAAATAACAAAAATTTGTTTGCATGTTCATGTTTCAACACACCACAACCTCTTGTATGATCCATACTTGTTTATTTTAACATGTAATACATAATTCAACATTAAAAGCCCCCCCCCCCCTCCGTGTTTCTCTCCTATTTCACACTATTTTCACTTCTATCTACCCAAGAAAATCCTCAAAAACCCTAATATAAGAGACAACTTTTGTACAACACTTACCCAATGTATTAGAAATTGTTCTAGGAAGGTTTTGAGTTTATCCTAGTTGCGTTTTCTACTCCCTAAAAACTCTTCTCCCTCATATTTTATTGGTCTCTTTCCACTCCTCCTTTATTGTCGCTAGCCTCCTGTCTTCCTTACCCTCGATTTATTTTGCTTTTGATGCTTTAATCTTCACTCATTCACTCAAACCTTTTAATTTCTCTTATGTGTTTGCATGCATGTGATTTTCTCCACCTGTTGTTTGGAATAAGATGCTGAAGAGAAGAGTGTCTCTTCCTTTTCCCCTCCTCTCTATTCTGCCATCAACCTTCTTATTCTTCTTAGGGCTAATAGGTTTTTTTCTTTTTGTTTTTGCTTTTGTCCCTCATTTGTTTATATATTTTCAGTTTAGTCCCCTCAATCTTGTCTTTCTCATATTAAATCCCAATTTCTCCTTATTCACTTATGTGTGTTTCATACTTCAAGTTAGAGCTATTGTCTTTTACCAATAGGTTCTTCTCTATTTACTAAATCTCATGCATTCATGTTTTAGGAGTTCACAAAAAAGTACCCATAAATGCATGCCTATTTTTTATTTTTTTTTTACTTTTTCTAGGGGTGAAGATATTGTTTTTACTATATTCTAAGAAACAAAAAGACAAACAAAACTATTGGTAAACAATTCTATTTTTTTTTATATTGGGATAAATAATTCATTTTACTGTGTAAGATAAATATATCCTTTATTAATTTTCTAATAATTAATGAGCCATTAAAATTAGATAGAACTTGTAACACCCTCAATTTAATTTATGTAATACTCATTGAAAAATTAGGATTGTTTTTTTGCATATGAGTGTGTGTGTGTGTATCATGATCCCTGATCCCTAACTATCCTGACAAGAATTTTTAAGCTTATTATTATTATTATTATACTGGCTACTGAAAATTCAGCAGAGTCTCCTCTATAAATTGATCTTTTCAAGTGTCGACTTCAACTTAAAACACAATTTATCCTGCATAGTTATGATTCAACCATTCTAGAACATCTTCAACAAAAACTGAATTCTCATCACTTCATCCACTTCGACTTATACCTTCACCATTTTCCATTCTAATAGTAGTGTCTTATATCTTTTCTCTTCATACATGATGTCATTAAAACAAAGCATATTATAAAGTTATCTACATGCATACTAAAACTCTTTAATGTCTACACAAAAGAGATTTAATTATCTAAAAAGTGGTATATGACTAAACATTAATTACAAGCCCAAAAGATAACTTCAAATCCTTGTGAACTAGAATATTACATAATCCACATACCCAAAATATACCTAGTAAATAAGTACCCATAAAAGAAGAGAATCAAGGTTGTCTTGCGGTATGAAAAGGACCTATAACAATGCAACACAATTTATTTAGTAATACTAATTTAATTTATTTACACATATATATAGTTCACACACATTCTTTTTTTTTCTCACCATAATTTCTAATAAATTTTTTGTAGACATACCCTCCAACTTTGGATACTTGAGATGACTTCTAGATTACCAAGCTTCATAGTTTGGGTATAAAGTTTACTTCTTTTGACACCTTGGTCCCCATCTTAATGGCAACCAAGTAATCACACAAATAATCCAGGTCTTCCTCAATTCCTGATCAAATTCATTAGCACCTTAGCCATTTCATATATAGATAACTAAATTCTATATCCACACCTTAGTTTATGTTCTTACGGACAACTAAGTCATCTGTCCGTACCACCTTAGCCATGCCTCTGCAATTGGCTAAGTCTAATACTATTCACCTTAGCTTTCCTCCACTTTGGAAACTAAGTCAAAATCAAATGTTTATATCTCATTAGTTTCTGACCATTTAGACAACTAAGTCATACTCATTATCTTTTATATTAATTCATTTCATTCATCAAATAATTCTTTTCATTCTTAACCATGTGTTCTCATTATTCTCTTACATCTATAACACAGTTCAGTTCTAATAATTATCAAACATACATAACAAAGACAACCCAAATCACATATAAGAAAACAAAAGAATAACTACAACAACTTTACATAGTTAAAGAGCGAAACACCTACCTGCAGCTCTAAGTGTTCGAGCTCGCTCCACTAAAGTTTCCACCACAAATTCTCCTCCTATAAATAAAAGGAAGGCATGCTTGTTACAATATTCTTATCCAGAATTATAACAAGTACATAATTTCATTGTCACGTTACATATTTCAACATTACATATTCCAATAATTTCTCGTCTCAACATTAATTCCATTCATACTAATTAATTCTTCTGTTGGTATCTCTTATAAAAAATACATATTTTCCTAACTTAATTGCACTTAAAATGCATCTTTTATTTTCGGTAGTAAATACCTTCAATCCTCATTGATTTACACTTTTATACTTCAATTATTTCTTTTTGATAACTCCTTAATTTAATTTTATTTTTGTTTATATGTGATTTACTAAGCATGACAAAATAACTATGTCATATGATCATCCAAATAAATCCTCACACCATTCCTTATACATTTGAAAAATGATTAAGTTGTATATAGGGATATAATAATATGTGGAAAAGTTAAGTAAATAAATGGTTAATGTCAATGCATGCTAATATGTATAGGTAGAGAAATTAACATATTGCAATGCAAATTATTGGAAAGAGTATTAAATTATATGAGCTGCAGGTAGGTGTTTCGCTCTTTAACTATGTAAAGTTGTTGTAGTTATTCTTTTGTTTTCCACCTCAACTTTTCAAATGTGATAGGCATTGTTGTTTTTCATAACACCCAATTTTTATCTTCCATCCTTCATTATTTTGCATCATTATCAACCTATCCTATCACAATGTATCAATTTCAACAATTTCACATTTTTTTCCAAATTCTCTCCTAAAAATCCTAATTCAAGAAATCTAAGAACAATGCATTAAATCTATTTCTTTCCACCCAAACATGTTTAAACAACTTTGAACTCATTTCCCAACACTAAAATGAACTTCGAAAGCTAACCTGGTGATGCTTTTTTTTCCTCCCTTTAATTTTTCTTCTTTGCCATGACTTACAACCCCTTTGTCTCCCTTCACCCTCACTTAGTTTTCTTCTTAAATCCTTGCTTGAGGGAGTGATTTGTTGTTTTACCCCTTTTAGATCATTGATTCTACACAATTTCTACTCATTTTTCCCTCCTTCTTTCTCTCCATTCTATTTTATTCCTCTGTTACCTCTGTTTCTAGCGTCAAAAGAAGGGAGAATAAATTGCTGGACTTTGCCAGCTCATCAAATTATTTACAAAAATGCCATTGAAGAATTTTATGTTATTTACAATCCGACTATTAGCATTTTTTAAAATATATTCCTGAACTTGGATTGCCCTAAAATTTTAATCAAATGTAGAACTATACGTTCTGCTCAATAGCATGAAACTAGTCAATATGAGAATTTTTTTATTATTATTATTTTAACATTAACCATTCATTTTAATCTTTTTTTTCAGGCTACAGTAACAATCAATGATAATCTATAAAGCAATACAGTAAAAAAAACCCCACACTCAATATATCTTTGGTAATGATATGGATTCGTAGGCACATTTACAATACAAGAAGTTTTCAAGGTGCGAACACGTAATCCCTCTGCAGTCTGCAGCTTCGAGAGTACCTTATAAACCATGAAAACATGGCAGGAACTGGCACCACCGCACCATCAAGTGGAAATCCCTGCCATGGGCGAGTCTCTCTCTACTTAATCCCCAAGATCTCTCCCATTTCTCATCTTCTCAACTCAAATTTTGTTATCATCCGAACCATCAAGTCCTCAAAATGCCCCAAGCAGAATTATGAAACAACAACCCTGAAATCAAAGAGTCTTCTCATGAAATCCCCAAGCTCCAACAAAAAGGCGTTCACAAAGCCGCTCCAATCCCATCATCTCTCTTGAAAGTGAAAAAGCTCTCTGAAAGCGCTGCTTTGCCCTCTAGATGCTCTCTACTTGCCGTTGGCTATGATCTCTCCAGGATTAAGCCAAACCCACTTCTAGTGTTTTTGTTTTTTGAAGGATGCAGGATTATTTGCAAATTCATGGGTTTTTGTTTCTAATGTTCTGCAGTGCCTCATACCTGGAGGAAAAGCCTTTATCCCAATAGATTTGAGCATTGCTATAACTAAAGGAACTTATGCTCATATTGGTAAATCTTACTTCGTACCTTTTTATTTATGTTCAGAGATGGTTTGGTTTTGTTTCTAAAATTGAGTTTTGTTATTTTAGCACCCAGATCGGGATTGGCATGGAAAAACTCGATTGATGTGGGTGCTGGTGTCATAGATGCTGATTACAGAAGCCCTATTGGGGTTATCTTGTTTAACCAATCTACTGTTGATTTCGAGGTAAAGGTTGGCGATCGAATTGCGTAGTTGATTTTTGAGAAAATTGTAACTCCTGATGTGATGGAAGTTGAGGATTTGGATGCAACTGTGAGAGGTGTTGGAGGGTTTGGATCTACTGGTGTTTGAGCTTCCTGTGATTTGTAATGTTTTTTCTTAAATGTTTCTGTTTCTTGTGTTTAAATTTAGCAAATAGATGGCAGACTAAGTAGTAAAAGTTTTGGGTTTGGTGAAGGACTTCCTTTTGTTAATGAAGACACAGGTGTTTTATGGTTTCATTTCCACATGCAACAAGGCTATATATATTTATTGTTGTTTGCATGGATAGGAACTGTAAAAGAAGCATCATGTAAAAATATTCACTATTCCACCAACAAAATCTACCAAAATTGGGATTTCTATACTTATAAAGATCAAATTTCTTCCAAATGAGCCAATTGGTTCAGATATAAAATATATAAAGAAGTCACAATGTTGAATAATAATGATAATAATTTTCATTCTTATTAGGATATATTCTTCAAATAGAAATCAAACCTGTAACCTTTACGTAGGAGTCAGATTATCTAGAATATTCTTAAAAATTGATTTAAAATTAATTGAAAAAATATACCTGATAAATCAAAACAAAAAAACCAATTAGAAGATTTTTTAAAAAATTGGTCCATTTGATTTTGGTTTTACATTTTAGAAACCAAGAAAATTGAACCAAGAAATCAAACCCAAAAAACCAAAACTATATATAACGAAACTAAACAGATCATTTTTTTTCTCAAGGTCTGAGTTTTTTTTTTATTATTAATCAAGTATACCTTTGAGGTAACGTAAAATGCGCTTAACGGCTTAGAGGTCAACATCACATGGAGAGTGCATAAATTGGCAGACTTGTTGAACAAAATAAGATATATAGGGCCATGTAAATGTGAGGTATTGAAGAGCTACCACTAGACGACGATATTCATGAGGATTAGGTAACAAATGGCCATTAGACATGGAGAGTTTGCGGCCGGAGATGACTGGAGTAGCTTGCGGTTTACAGTCAAGCATGCTGGCAGACTTAAGTATGGACAATAGATACTTAGTTTGCATGAGCAGAAGTTGAGTGGAGGTGTGATGGACCTCAAGACCAAGGAAGTAATGAATGTCACCAAGGTCTTTCGTATGAAAGCGTTAAGAGAGTTAACTGACGAAGTGGTTAACAAGAGAATCTGAAGAACCTATAATAATAATATCATCAACATAGACAAGAAGCAATACGGTGCCAGCATAGGAATGATTGGTAAAAAGAGAATTATCAGCCTTGCTAGATTTGAAGCCAAGGAAAGTTAAGGCTTGACTAAAACTCTAAAACCATACTTGTGGTGCTTGACGCAAGCCATAAATTGATCGGTGTAATTTGCAAACATGGTTAGGAAAAGAAGAGTGGATGAAACTAGGAGGTTGCGACATATAAACCTCTTTAGTTAAAGCACCATGTAAAAATGTGTTTTTGATGTCAAGCTGTCGAATGCTCCATTGACGAGAGAGACCAAGTGAGAGAAGGATGTGAACTGTTGTGGCTTTAACAACTGGATTGAAAGTGTTTGTAAAATCAATGCCCTGTTCTTGATTGAAGCCTTTAGCTATAAGACGTGCTTTGTAATGTTCAACGGAACCATCAGCTCATTCCTTGATTTTGTAAACCCAACAATAGCCAACAATGTTCATAGAGGATGTATGAGGCACTACAGTCCAAGTCTGATTATCAAGAAGTGCATGATACTCATCTGTCATTGCAGAATCCCAATGTGAATCGAGGCTAGCAGCTTTGAAGGATGAAGGTTCATGGGGTATGGAGGATGTAAGCAGTGCAACATAGCATTGGGATAAGGGATAATTACTGGCACGAAAGGCACGGGGTTTGCGGATGCCAAATTTTACACGAGTAATCATGAGATGATGATTGGAAAGTATCTGAGCCGGAGTAACCGATGGTTGGATGGCAGGCTAGTTAGGTGCAACATAACTATTGAAAGTGGTAGGGGTGAAGGAGCAACAAGTGATGTAGATTCCATACATGGGGCAGTAGTTGGTGCTTTAGGAGGTTCAATAGCAAATAGTGAAGGTGGTGATGTAGATTTCACACGTGGGGCAGTAGTTGGTACGTTAAGATGTTCAATAGCAGATAGTGAATGACTGAGCAAGGCTGGCTCAAAGGCCAAAGCCAAGGGTAATTGTGATGGAGGAACAGGTGGGGAAATAATAGTGGGTAAAGTAGAAGATAACCCATAAGGAAATTCAATTTCATTAAACACTACATGCCGAGAAATGAAGATACGACCACTATAGGAATCCAAGCAACGATAACCTATATGGATAGTGCTATACCCAATGAAAATATAGCGTCGTGTTTTGGGAGTAAGCTTGTCTTGACCATAGTCACCAAGAAACGGGTAACAAGAACATCTGAAAGTCTAGAGTAAAGTGTAGTCTGGGCGAGCACCAAAAAGCACCTCATAAGGGGACCATCCTGAAAGGATCGGAGTTGGCAGCCTATTAATTAGGAATACAGGAGTAAAGAAAGCTTCAAGCCAAAAATGTCGTGGTAGTAATGCCTGACGTAAGAGAGATGAACTAATTTCCCGAATATGACAATGCTTTCTTTCAGCAATACCATTCTGTTGAGAAGTATGGGGCAGGAAACTCTTAGAGAAATGCCATTGGTATCTAGAAATGAATGAAAAACTCCTTCAGCGAGTTATTTAGCACCATTACATTGAAATAGTTTTAAGCACTGATGAAATTGATTTTCACCCATGTTTTTTAAGGTGATAAAACAGGCAAGACTATCACAGCGATGCTTCATAGGATAAAGCCAACAATATATGTTATAATCATCAACAAAAATAATGTAATAAGGATAACCAGAAGTAGTAACAGTAGGAGAGGGACCCAAAATATCACAATGCACCAATTCCAAAACATGAGTAGAAAGTCTACTGGATAAATAAAAGGGCAAGTGTTTGCTTTTCCCAGCTTGACAAGCATCACAGAACATCATAGAGGAAATTTTATCTGAAGTACAAATTAATTTATCAAAAACTAACTGCTGCAAGACTTTAGAACCGGGATGGCCAAGCCGGCAGTGCTATGTTGAACTAGGAGCAGCCTTAGCAGTGTGAGCAACAAAGATTGCGTTATTGCAGGAGAATTTGCGAAGAGAACAAGAGAGTGCATGACCTGGTATCAGATATAGGTTGTCTTTAACTGGTCACTTCAAAAGTGTCACCCTGTTACCAAATCCTTTATAACAAAGCCCTATGGAAAACAAGCAAAAGCACAATTGTTATCTTTTGTCAGTTTAGCAATAGAGACAAGATTTTCCTTTAATTGCAGAACCACTAGAATACCATTCAAAGAAAGCGATTTAGAGCCTATTTTGATTAAAGAATTACCAATATGTGAAATACAGAGAGAGTCACCATTACCAACATACACACCTGAGGTACCAAAGGAATAGCCTGTTGAACTAGATCAATGTGAGAAGCCATGTGGTTTGTTGCACTTGTATCTCCAAGCCAAAGAGGTGAGACATAATGAAGAGAAGTCTTTATTGATGTTGGAGAATCAGAGACATGAATGCCAGCAAACTGAGTAGATATATTATCATTGTGATTTGAATCAGGGCGAATATAACGATAATTGCAATTGGAAGCAAAATGACCTTCCAGTTTGCATATTTGACAATGGCCATGATAACGTGACCTGCCAAACTAAGGACAATTGTATCCATTATTGAATTGGTGTTTACCATTATGCAAACCATTACTGAAAGTTTTATTAGGGAAGCTATAAGGAGGTGAAAAGGTATGAGAAGGATACTGACCAAGTATGCTTGTAGAGGAACTACCAAAATTTTGAGAAGCAGTACCTTGCTTTGGACGATTTGAGCGATGAGAGTTTCCATGAGTAGTATTACTGAAAGGTTGATAATGCTATTGGGCGACCAAAGCATGATGTGAGAGTGGAGTCAATGGTGAAGTTGCACATCCACGAATACGTTCACGTTCTTGTTCATGAACAAGAAGTCGTGCACGAAGCTCTGTGAAGCAAATTGGAGTATGCTGATTGGCAATGCCTTGAGCAAATGGTTGATACTCAAGTGTATGAGGAAGGCCACAAAGAGTCCTGTTTACTAATTAACTGTCTGGAATCAGTTGGTTAATGGCAGCAAGTTGATCTGCGATACCTTTAATTTTGGCGAGGTATGCTTCAATGGAAAAATCATTTTTGTAAGTGTCAAGAAGGGTATCATGCAAGATATCAACACGAGACAAAGTTTGCTGATGAAAGAGCATTTCTAGTGTGTCCCAAACATCCTTGGAGACATTTTTACCTAGGACCTCCACGCAAGCGATTGACAAAAGTGTATTCTTAATACCAACTACAACAAGTTGATCAATCTTAAACCAGCAAGCATATTCTTCAGCATAGTCTGGATTTGAAGAAGCATTGCCGTCAACAAGAATGGTTTTTGAAGGGGGCGGTTCAGTGCCGTCAATATGGCCATAAAGGTCATTGCAGATGAGGAGGGGAGTGATTTGATCACGCCAAAGCAAGTAGTTATCAGCATTGAGGTGGGTAGAAAAGTTATCGGAGGAGGCGACAGAGACAGAGGAAGGATCTGTAAGGGTGGTCATTGTTTGAGAAAGAGATTTCATTTAAGAATACATAGTTAGAGCTCTGATACCGTGAAAGAATAGAGAGAATATTTTGAAAGAATAGCTCAACCCTTTAAGGTTGGGATTCTGTTGTATTTATAGTCATCATACAAGGCTATGCAAATCTGCAACAGTTATACAATATCATATTGTTTGTCTAATTTATAGCCTAGATGTTAGCTAAGAGATATAGTTAATTGTCTAAATTATAGCCATACAATCTGTCAATATCTTGAATCATATCAATGATAAAATAAAAATATTTGAGATGTAATTTATAATTAAGTAATACAATTGGAGTTAAATTTAAGGTATTTGTAAAACGTATCAAGTTTTAAATTGACTATCGAACTTCCAAAAAAAGTAAAAAAAAGAATGGTATTCTAATATGTTTAAATATGTTTGTAAATGAGTGAGTAATATTATTTATCCAACATTTATTAAAATGAATTCTTTAAAATTTTAAAGAATGCCATGTTAAATTCCAATCTTTAATACATATATATATATTCTTTAAAGGTGTTTTGCTAGTACGCTTAACACTATGCTTCTCCTCATAAATCCCAACAAATTTCAATAATGTTTTTTTTTTTATTTATTTCATGCAATTAATTGTTCGAACTTGATCCAAGGCAAAGTTGATGAGATAAAGTTTAAATTTATAGCATAAAAACATAAAAAAATAGCATGGCTTTTCTAGAATTCATGTGAAAATATACTTTTGTCTTTTATCGCAAATTAATTTAGTCAAACCAAACTGGTTAATTATTCTGTTCATTAATTTTTTTTTCTTGGGGTTATGTGGATAAAATGAACTGATCAAATCGATTGGAAAGTTATGGTACGATGACAAACACTTCAAAGCTAGCTTGTTAACGTATAGTTCCTCCAGCCCTAACAACTAACACTAAGAATAGTCACAACCATTGCATCTGCTTATAAATTCTTTGAAGACAAGTTCTCCTTCCAAGTTTCAAAGCTTCTCTGTAGAAATAAACATGCACAATTTTCCTTTATCTGAACCTACTAATACGTGGGCAGAACGTTGAAATAAACCGCGACCTCTAGATTTAGAAAATTGACTTAACCAACAATAGATTTAAATTGACCAATGATTCGTAAATTGACTTAACCAACTAATAATTCAAACTCTAAGTCAGATTAGGTTGGATCTCGAATCAAATTTAACAATTATATTAAAAACTATATAATCTCTATTATTATTTTTCTATAATTTTGAAGATGTATTGTTGTTTTATGAAGTGTGTATTTGAGAGTGCGATATGATGAGTTTTTTATATATATAAAACTCACATAAAAAAATAGGAAAAAGTATGAAAAACTTGCTTTTAATGATGATGTTTTGTGCATTAAAAGGATTGTATATTAAAAAAGAAAAAACAATCACGCCCAACAACACCACCTTTCAAAAAGATGCTCAAATTCTTACCTTCAAAGATGGTTTTTTTTTTTTTAGGAGGAAGACAAGTCTAGTACTTAAGGAAGTGCAAAGTTAACCTAAATTTGGTGAAATTTGGGTTTCAGTTGTTTGATGAGATGTCTTTCTTGCAAGTGAATGACTAATTCATGAAGATATCTAGATAAGAGACAATTTCTGTTGTTGTTTAGTGTATACAAATCATAGCTCAAACCAACTTTCAGAAGTTTACATAGCAATTCGACCTACGGATTTCACACCAATAACCCTTTGTGAGTCTCAAAAAAGAGGAAACCTTCTCATCTAAATAAATTTTTTATTCATATAATATATTTTATATATTTGTATTATATAAAAGAGTGTTTTAACAATAAATTTTATTCTTTATTTTAAATTAATATTTTTAATTTTTCTCCTCTTGAATTTTTTTTTCAAAATAAAAGCATTCAGAAAAATTATAATTCTAATATTGCCATATTAAAGTTGATGAAGCTCTAAATAAATTCTTTATTCACATAATATACTTTATATATTTGTATTATATAAGAGAATTTTTTTAACAATAAAATCCATTAAAAGAATTCATAATTAATATAATATAATTGTGAAACCCTAGAAATTTATAATTTAAATATGCGAATGTGTAAACTTTCATGTAAACGTAAAACAGAAAGTGATATGATCTCAATAAGTGATGAAAACCAAGATAAGAAATAATAGATAAATAATGATATATAATGGAGAGGATGACCTCCATAAAATAAATTTTGGTTTTGAATTCATAAGTATAGAGAAACTGGTAACTAATTTTGATGGATAAAATAATGAGGAAAATAATCTAAGGAATAATTGAGGTAATAAAGAATAAATTATACTAAGGGATAGTGCAATCAAAATGGCAAGACTAAAGGTGCAAGTATCGATTAAAAATCATGGACGCTACTTTGAAACGATAATAATATCGGATAAATAAATAAAGGTGGAATTTTAAAATGAATACATTCCAAAATAATAAAATGAGCTTAAAAGGTTTAGAAGGATAATTGATATGATTTTATGTGAAAATTGAACAAGAAAATTTGGATCATTGGTGAAAATTCATGAACTAATCAATTTTACATTAGAAAGTAGAGCTCTCAATCCAATTGTTGGATCGAGATGAAAATTTACATGAAGTCTATTAATATGTTTTCCTATCTTGATTAAAGATCGCATCCCAATCAAAGTTCCATAAAGACTAGCGATTTAAGCAGAAACAAACCGAATAGTTTACATGAAAAATAAAATAAAAGACATAAAGGCATAAATGAGAGGAAAAAATTGTAATTAGGGGTAAAAATGCCTCTAAAATAGCAAAGAGGCCACCAGTTAAAAAAAAAAAGAAAAGGGTGAGAGACAATAGAGAAAATTCAGCTAGAGAGAGAAGTGCAGAATTTAGAGGAGCCAATAATTCTCCGACGGCTATATCTCTGGAATTCACTATTGGATTATACTGATTTTTGGATATACTGTTCTTATCACACTCCTCTACTAACTGACAGGAGGGATTTTAAGGCACACCATGCGTTTGTCAGAAAGCATCATTGGACATTTCCTAGAAAACAAGAGGAAATAAACCTATAAGGTAGTTTTGGTCGTCGGTTGATTGCTCTCTCTTCCACCGTTGGATCATGTCTATTTTTGGATATGTAGTGCATCTAGATGGTGTCTTCATTCTGAACGGTGGAGATTGGAAACCCACTTTCTGGCAAGGGTTCGTACATGTTTAATAGTAGCTCGTCAATTTTCAGTTTAACTCGGTTTTATTCAGATCTAGGAAGCTCCAACCGTTGGATTATTCTGATTTTGAAATATATTGTGCACAATTCTAAGCTCTATATTCTGACAGTTGGGTTTGGAAATAAAATCTAAGGTGGATGACATATTGCCTTTTGAATCGATTGCTAGTTTTTGCAAAATTTAGGAAGCTTGATTAAATACATGTTTTGATGAAATTAGAATTGTGTGGGTGTTAGGGTTTATGAAAGATGTAATGGTAAAATATGTTCTTGTTATTAGTATTGTTTAGATTAATTGTGTATTCTTTATATAAGGGGAAGAATTATTATTGTCGCATGTCAACCGCGCGATGTCTGTTTGGCGATTTTCCGTTTCGTTGCTTGATTGGTTCTTGGAAGTCGCCACCTAGTATTTCATTGAGGGTTACTAGGAAACCCAGATGTGCTGGTCTTGTCAGAGATTCACGGATAAGAAACTAGTTGTGGTTAGGAAAGATATTAGCACCTCTAACGCACCTTACCTGAGATAAGCTGCTTCATGGCTTTAACGTGTTAAAGAAGTTTTAAAAATTTTATCTTTTCATCAGATATTAAAAATATGACTTACAAGTAAGTTCATAATTTTTTACCGTGATCAAATTAAAATATTCAATTCTTCTTTATTCTTTGCAATTTTATCATAAATAAAAAAAATCCATAAAACAAATACAAACGCACATATACACTTTTACTATATTTTTTTCTTTTTTTTTACACACTACAAATTATATAAAATTCAAAAACTGAACAAAAATTACATTACACAATTTAAAAATTCCAAAACAACCCCTAAAACTGCAGGAAGGGTTTTGTGAAGCCTCAAGGATAGCAGGAACAGTGACAGGTAGACTTCTGGAGCCGCAAGACAGTGGTGGCGCGTCTGCTGCACGCGCCACCACCGCCAGAAAAAATAGGCAAGCAGGGGTCAGTCACGGCTTGCTCCCCTCTTCACTTTTCTGCCGACGGTGAGGATCATCGTCACCTGCAACAAAAGAAAAATGCACAAACAATTGATTTCTATTTTCTCTCTTCCTTCTGTGCTAGATCTGGCAGTTGTCATCCGTGGCCGCTGAAGCCGCGGTGGAGATGGGCGTGTCTCTCCGATCGGGGGGAAAGGGAGAAATAGCGTCTACGGCTGAAGAGGGAGACTGTGGGTCTGTCGCTGGTTGAAGAGGGAAGATCTGTTGGCTGTGTGCTGCAAGGTGATGCTCTCGATGGTTGAGAGAGATGAGGGGATTTTGTTCTGTCAAAGTGAAGGCGCGGCTTCTCTTTGGTCTTCATCGGATGCTCTAAGTCGGCTGAGGGGGGAAATGACTCTGGTTTTGGAGGTTGAGAGGCTGACAGTAGGGAGAGACAGCCGAGACAGGGAAGATGACGGGGAGATGGGGGAGTGCAGATGTGGCTGCTCTGGTTTGGGAACAGAAGCTGGGAATGAGGGCGGCGATTCTCTTCTTTTTTGGCCAAGTGGGGGGCCGTCGGGTATTTTGGAAAAGATGGGTTTGTAGGGTTAGAGTTTTTTTTTGTATTTTTTTTAATGTTTCAAAATTTCCCCTTTTTTTGTGTGAGTTGTAAACCTATATTTATAGGTAAAATATTGCTTAGGTCTCAAATTGGTCCCTCAACATTTTTTTTTTGTAAATTTTGATTTTTCTTGTTTTTTCTTGTATTTTTTGAAAACGAGCAATATCAACGTCGACTCAATGCTTTTAAAAATAATGCGTGAAAAGTTGAACGCGTTCCAAAAATATTTGAAAATGTAAATTCTTTTTTAAATGATGTTGAAAATACTAAAAACGATGCAAATATATTAAAAACATATTTTTTGGATTTTCATTATTTTTCACTATTTTTTGGATTTTTCAAAAAATTTATCAAAAAGATAAGTCAAAAAATGGGTAACAACAATTATTGTGTAAGAATAGGAAGAAACATTGCTATATGAACATGTTGATTGAATAAAAAGCTAACTTATTGATTGTGTGGATATGAATAGGCTGGTTTAAAACGACACTGTTTCAGTTTTTTTAGAAAAAAAGAAATTGAATTTGAGAATAATTCAAAAATGGATTATGACAATGACAATAAACTTACCAAAGTTTAAGTGTATCTGATTGAACACCAGGCTTAAGAGCTTTAGGTCCCTCTTAAATGGCAAACCCAAAAGCCTTGGGTCTGGTTGCATTCCAAATCCATTAGCCTAGAGTCTGGCTCTTGGCCTAATTGTCGTGGGCCAGGTTTTGCTACAAGACCCAAGGGACTTGGGTCTACCCCCTGCCAGTCTCAAGCAACTTAGATCTGACATGCCCTTTCAAATCCAAGTTAATAATAATAAAAAATTGATTTTATTCTTCAAATTAAATATATGTTTTTTATAATAATAAAATTAATTTCAAATTTAATAATATGAATGAATTTAATAATATTAAACTTATTTTACCTAAGTTTTTATAGTTTTCAATCCCCTCAAATAAAACTTATTGTTTTTCTTCGATAATTATAATATTTTTCTTCAAATTTATTAACTTAACTTAACAACAAGAACAACAAAAACAACAATAATTTTACCCTTGAAATCAAATCTATTTTTGTTTTTCAAAATTATTGATATATTTTTAAAATTTCTTAATTATGATATTAATAATATTAATTATAATAAAAACAATAAAATTTATAACACATAATAATATTTTTAATATTAACAATATTGATTATAATACAAATAATAGTAATAAAATTTATTTTAAATTTAATAATATTTATGATATTAATAATAACATTAAACTTATCTTACCTAAGTTTTTATAGTTTTTAATCCCTTCAAGTAAAACTTATTGTTTTCTTTGATAATAATAATATTTTTCTTCAAACTTATTAATTTAATAATAATAATAATAATAATAATAATAATAATTTTACCCTTCAAATAAAATCTATGGCTATTTTTCAAAATTAATAATATATTTTTAAAATTTCTTAATTATGATATTAAAATTATTAATTATAATAAAAACAATAAAATTTATAATGCAAATAATAATATTTTTAATATTAATAAGAATAATAAACTTATCCAAGTTTAAGTGAGTCTTATTGCAATACTAGGTTCAAGAGCTTTGGGCCCCTCTAAAATAAGGAACCTAAAAGCCTTGGGTATAGCCACAATCGGAACCCATTAAGTTGGGTTAGATGCAAGATCAAAGAGTATTGGGTCATGACATGGAACCATTAGCCTAGGGTCTGAGGCTTTATGATGCAACCATATTATTCAATAGTTTCACCCACATTTAACTAGTGTTTTGCCTATGTTTTATATATAAAATGCCTTGATATTCTTTGTTTTATGTTTTGAAGGCACTTTTGGATGAAAGATGCAAAAAGGAGTAAATTGGAGATAATTGGCAGATTTGACCTTCAGTTGATGTTTTGTGCAGAGCGTGAGCTCTAAAGGTTGAAATGAAGTGATTCTAGTGGCATTAAAAAGCTAACATCCATACTTTTCTGGATATCTAAGTCAAGAATATAAAATAAGGAAGAGCATTGAATCGCAGCCTTCAAAGTCAAATCTCGCAATCTGCCAGTGTTGACCTTCGGCCATTCCAACTTGAATATCTGGAGCTACAGAAGTCCAATTGATGCAAAATCAATTTTTTTGGATTCATAACTCAAAGGTCTATAAACTATCCAAGTGTCATCCAAAAAAGATGTCATATGAGGGAGATATGAATTTTCAAAGATGACATCTGAATTCTGCCAGCAAACAGGTTTCGTGAAGAAACGAGTCCAAATTATGTTCCGAAGCATCTAAACCGATATCCAAGTTTTTATTTCAGCAATTTAGCTCCTTTAAGTCAAATCTCGAAGATTTCATGCAAGACTATTTCTCTGTTTTTAGGAAAATAGTTATTGAAGTACTTAAATGTAAACAGTCTACTTAATGGAGACTATTTTGTAAAATAGAGACCTAGGGTTTCCTAAGATATAAAAAGAATGAGAGAAGAGAAGGGGGGCAGCCAGCCAAGAAGAGAAAAACGCTCCCTTCCTCTAAGAAACCCTAAATTATGCATTCTTCCTTCTTTTTGATTAGTTGTTCAACAAACATGCAAGACTAAACACTTTTTCTTGGTTGCAAGGACACGGAAACCTTCGGATTTCAAGAACTGTGAGATTTATTTTACCTTTTCTTTTCAGTTTATATGATGAATATGTTTTTTCTCCTATGCTTATTTTTCCTATGATTGTTTATTTTAATTACTAGAGCGGACTCTAAGTTATTGTTGTAGACAATCTATTGCTAAGTTTGATATCAAAATTGGAGTTATGGTATATGAACTTGTGAAGCAACTGAGTTTAATAATTGTGGCGGATCTACGTTATTAATTTTAGGGAGAACATTCAATCAAATTAAACATAGACTGCAGACAGTTATGTTTTCTTGATTAATCAACTTATCTAGTTCTTAAGGCTGCCATTAAATTAAATTACTAGTGCGGACACTGTGGTTGTTTGATGGTTAGGGTTAGTTATGCGGCGGATCCGTTAACTAACCAATGTTAAGAAGAGATAAATATTCAGAATATAAATTGATGTTTCGTTTCCATGATCAGTTTTGATTTTTGTAGGTAGATGTGTGCTTGTGACCAAGGTTTGTTCTCTTCATAATTTTCTGATTTTATTAAATTTTATTTGATAGTTTTCTATTTTCTTTTGCTTTAGCCTAGATAACATCCAACCCCCCCCCCCCCAAAATTACATATCATCTAGCATAAAAATCTGACTTGAATCTTCCTTGTGGGATCAACCCCTTGCTTGCTCTATACTATCTTGTATGTTGTGTTTGAAGCTAGGATAATTAATTTGTGCGACTGCGACATCGCACCACTTTACCCAATTATCTTGGGCCACAGAAGGCTGCAAAACCTAAGGGACTTAGATCTGTCCCTTGCCACTCGCAAGCAACCTGGGTTTGGGAAGTCCTTCCATACCCAAGTTAAAAATAATAAAAATAATTTATTTTACCCTTCAAATCACATCTATGTTTTTTTTCCATAGTAATAAAATTTATTTCAAATTTATATAATAATATTTATGATATTAATAATAATATTAAACTTATATGACCTAAGTTTTTATAGTTTTTAATCCCCTCAAATAAAACTTGTTGTTTTTGTTCGATAATAATAATATTTTTCTTCAAGTTTATTAATTTAATAATAATAGTAGTAGTAATAATAATATTTTTTCCCTTCAAATCAAATCTATGGTTGTTTTTCAAAATTAATTATATATTTTTAATATTTTGTAATTATGATATTAATAATATTAATTCTAATAAAAACAATAAAATTTATAATATAAATAATAATATTTTTAATATTAGCAATATTAATTATAATACAAATAATAATATTTTTAATATTAATAATAACAATACAATTACTCAAGTTTAAGTGGATCTGGCTGTAACACCAGGGCGAAGAGCTTTGAACCCCTCTTAAATAACAGATCTAAAAGCCTTAGAGTCTTGCTGCATTCCGAACCCATTAGAGTTGGGTGAAGACGCAAGACTCAAGAGCATTGGGTCCTGACGCGAACTCATTAACTTAGGGTCTAACTCTTGACCCAATTATCTTGGGTCAGGAAGGGCGACAAGACCTAGGGGACAAGTCTATATATATTTTATTGCTGTTTGCATTGATCAAATCACACTATCTTGCTGCTTAACCTCAAGCATTACTCAATTGTAAGAAACTTGACCAACTAATTTCACAATTACAGAGGATAGGTCGTTCTAGCAAAAGATATTGTATGAACATTTCTTTGCAAGCTTACACACACACATACACACCGAATCTCCCTAATTTACTAGTACAAAGATGACGACTTCACCATTTTAAGTGAGAAACTTATAAAATAGAGAGAAAAACCTTAACCCATCTTCATCATCTCTTTACAACTTCATATTCTAAGTTTGCAAGTCATAAAAGAAAAGCCAAAATCCAATGATGTGTTGGTTTAGTAGTTAGGCACCATTATATCCCTGCTGAGTGAGAATACAAGTTCGATCCTTGAAAAGCGTGCTTGTTGGGAAAGGCAGCCGCAAACCTCGAATAGGACTAGTCTCACCCTTTAAAAAGGGTGAGGATACCCGAAAAACACAAAAGAAAAACAGGCAAATCAAAGAAAGTCCCATAAACCCATACAACAAACCTAAATTGAAAATCCTATTTAAATATACTTCGTTGCTACTGTTGCTGCCTCTGCTGATGCTGATGTTGTTCGTGCTCGAGCTCGTGCTCGTGCTCGTACCAGTGCCTGTGCTCGTGCTCGTACTTGTGCTGCTGTTATTGTTGCTAGTGCTGGTGTCGGTGCTGGTGTTGGTGGCTGCAGCTAGTAGCGGTTGTGTTGCTGCTAGTGACTGGTTCTGTTTCAATAAATTAATTAGGTTTTTGCAGGTGAAATATGCAAGAATATTTTGAATTTATTTGTCTAAAAATAATAATTTCATGTATTTCAAATATTGTTGATAAAGATGTTAGATTGAAAAATTAAATATTTCTTTATATATTTTTTTTATCATTATTAATAGAGATATAGAGAGCGATTCAAAAGATTAAAAAGATGTTATGGGCTGGGTTTTTTTCTTTGTTAATTTCCTAACAGATGAAGCCTATTCCAAAAATCATAATGTTTAGGATAGAAAATCAGGATTTTTTTTGTTCAGAAGTTCAAGGGGTTTTTTTTTAATACAATTTGGCCTTTTTCTTTCCTGAAAAGGAACTGTCCATTCTGTGAACAAACAAAATGCGTAGTGATGTTTTTAAAACCCATCTTCCCAACCAAACACAGAAATTTAAATGCCAAATCAAAGGAAAGCTCAGGAATAGAACACTTGGCTGTTGAAAACTCGAAATACCAATGAAATGCACGTAAATTTTGTTCTTACCTGGCTACTTGTAGAGAGTCCAACATCATAAACCATGGTGAGATCAGTCTTGAAAAGTCCAAATGATCGCTCAGAACCAGGTCCAGGTTTCAAGTCTTCGTCATGAAAAGCAAAGAAGTATGTATCCACTGATTTTCCTGGCATGAGTGGAGTGCCCACCATCGATCGAAGGTGTGCAATCAAATTGCCATTGTAAGCCTTGGCATTCTCAATGCTTGGCCCTACGTCGTTGTTATCTCCTTTAAATGGCCATCCAGTCTCAGCCACCACAATCTCAACATTCTTAAATCCCATAGAATTCAGTGCAGAATAAACTGCATCCACCTGCAATCGATTAAACCACTTGTCAGTAGCATTTTTATTCGATCATCTATTGATACAAAATTTTCGCATTTGCAATTTGATTTACTCTCACCTGAGCATCGAACATGTTCATGTACTTGATCTTAGTGTTTCCATCCGTTCGTCCTGCATTCGGCTGGAAAAGGCAAAAAGCAAGAGTCTCAGGCCTTGTATCGCTTCTGTAGGCATAGTAAGGGTAGGGATTGATTGCAAAAGGCGAACCATTCGCACTATTAAACTCCAACAAGCCCTTCATCAGATCCCCATAACTTGGATCAAAGCTTCCAGAAGAAGGTGGCTCAGACTGCTTAAGCACTCCCATCGAATGAACTGTGGAGACCTTAATTTTACCCCCGAGCGATGAATCATTTAGAGCATTCTGTACATTTTGCATTGCTGGTAAGAGCTTGTTCAGGAGATTCTGGTCATTGGAAGTCATGACCTCGTTGCCAACAGTGATGAGGATGATATTGCTAGCTGGATAGAAGGGAAGCACGTTCGTGTTGATCCAGCTCTTGGCAAAATTGAGATCAGAGGCCAGTCCTGGAATGTCACCATTTGCAGTGCCGACAACAATTCCAATCCCGGTGTTGGCTAAGGCTTTGATTATGGTGGTATCCGATCCATATAATCGGACCTTTTGGATTGAAGTGGATTGAAGAAGCTTTGCGGTGGATGATGGTGGTGGAAGGTTGTCCGCAACTTGGCCATAGTTTATACCGATGAATGATTGCGAGCCTGCACAAAAAGCAGCAAAATTTAAAGCAGATGATCAAACATCAATTTTTAAACGACAAAACAGAACACCAACATATTTTTTGTTTTCATAGACTGAAAAGAAGACAGCTCAGTTAAGGTAAATTCTTTAGAAATGGAAGGAGGTAATTAAAATAAAAAGAGACGCACACTTACTTGCGATTTTTACAGTCTGTAAGGAGGAAAGGAGTAGGAAAGCAACAGTATAAGGAAGCACCATCATGGCTCAGGAGGAGCGGTTTCTATTCTGCATTTTTCGAAACTGGAGTGGGCATTAAATATAGAAGATGACTTCGGATATATTCTTATTATAGAATATGGGTGGTGAAACTTCAAATTAAATTTATATAAACTAATTCTTTAAAGGTGTTTTAGTAGGGCTCTTAACATTATGTTTTAGGACTTAAATTTTTTATTTATTTCATGTGATTTTTTTGAGTTGATGAGATAAAGTTGATCTCTTAAATTTATATATTCTTGGAAGCAAAGTTGATGAGATAAAGTTTTAATTTAGAGCATAAAAACATATTTAAAAGAAAAAATACCAAACATAAAAAAATAGCATGGCTTTTCTAGAATTCGTAAGAAAATGTTACTTTTGCCTTTTATCGCGTATTAATTTAGTCAAACCCAACTGATTAATTATTCTCTTCATTAATTTGAATGTAATAGATAACTATGTTTTCAACCATTTTTAAAGTGAATTTGCATTTGTTTTTTTTTCCTTAGGACCATTGAATATATATGATTAACCAAGGCAGAGAACTCAAATCGATTGGAAAGTTATGGTGCGACGAGAAACACTTCAAAGCTAGCTTGTTAACGTATAGTTCCTCCAGCCCTAACAACTAACACTAAGCATTGTCACAACCATTGCATCTGCTTATAGATTCTTTGAAGACAAGTTCTCCTTCTAAGTTTCAAAGCTTCTTTGTAGAAATAAACGTACATGCACAATTTTCTTTTTATCTGAACCTACTAATACGTGGGCACACTGTAGATGACGTTGAAATCCTGTATGTAGATCGTTAGGGGCCAAGTTCATGTTGAAAAGAAGTATTGCAAACTGAAAAGCATTCTCCACCCTTCAATCCTGCAAGTGAAACGGAGAATTAGACGAGAAGGTTTCCTCTTTTTTGAGACTCACAAAGTGTTAATGGTGTGCAATCCATATATCAAATTGCTATGTAAACTTCTGAAAATTTGTTTGAGCTTTGATTTGTATACACTAAACAACAACAAGGGAAATCATCTATTTATTAGCACAAATTGCTATGCTGAGCCTCGATTTTTTTTTTGGTACTTCATTGTTCAATATATTTATTTGATTCATATGATAATAATTTTGTGTTGTAGCGTACTTAGTTAGCACACGTTTCTAAATCTAGAAGTCGCGGTTTATTTCAACGTCATCTATGTTGTGCCTACGTACTAGTAGGTTCAGATAAAAGAAAATTGTGCATGTTTATTTCTACAGAGAAGCTTTGAAACTTGGAAGGAGAATTTGTCTTCAAAGAATTTATAAGCAGATGCAATGGTTGTGACAATGCCTAGTGTTAGTTGTTAGGGCTGGAGGAACTATACGTTAACAAGCTAGCTTTGAAGTGTTTCTCGTCGCACCATAACTTTCCAAGGACTTGGATCGCTTTGAGTTCTTAGCCTTTCCCTCTTGTTTTCCCCATAACTGCAAATTATTATATATAAAACTAAATCATGTGAGGAAAGTTCTATTTATAAAGACTAATTGTACCGTGAATTGGAACAGTGTTAGCAAAAGTCATGTTCATCAAGATTCATGGCATTGTGGATTGGAGTAGTGTAATGACAGAGTTGTCCTTGTCACATAGAGGTGCAAAGACTATAGGGGGAGGGTGGGCCGGGTTGTCTTTTCATTGGGATACATTTGACATTAAAAAAATAGTTAAAAAAAACGGTCAGTGTAAATTTTGATGGGCCAGTGGTGTCTTTTCTCCCCAACAGCAGCCTCCACTTGCAGAGCATGTCTCTGATTCTTCCTTACAAGTCTCTGCCGTTCCTTTGCCTCTCATGGGAACACAAACTCGAGTTATCATTCCTTTATCAAACATCCACCAAGTTGTTTCATTGAAACTTACAAACACAAATTATCTCTATTGTCGAATGCAGATGAAGCCATATCTCCTTGGTCAAGGTGTTTTTCACTTCGTTGACGGCTTAGTGTCGTGTCCTCCATCTCATATTTTTGATAGTTCTGCTAGTTCTTCCTCTACCATCAGCCCATCTTTTCTTCGTTGGAAGCAATAGGATCAACTTATTTTGAGTGATTTACTCTCCTCTCTCTCCGTAGATGTGTTGCATCTCGTGGTAGATTGTTCTACCTCGCATTGTGTTTGGCGAACTCTTGAGAAAGCATTTGCCTCTCCATCTAATTCTCGCATCATGCAACTCCATGGCTCCTTTCAAGACCTTCGGCAAGGTGACTCATCAGTTAGTATATACATGCAGCAAGCCAAATTGTTATTTGACGAATTGGCTGGTGCTGGTCGCCCAATGTCTCTTGAAGTCTTCAATCTCTATGTGTTTCGTGGCCTTCGTGGTGAGTTCAAAGACTTGGTAACGAGTCTCATAACCAAGAAGTCTCATAACCAAGGCAGAATCGCTATTATATGATGATCTTCATAGCCACCTTCTTACCCATGAATTTCTGCACAAGAACTCCTTCCATTCCATGACCGCCGCTCCCTCTCTGTTGTCTTCTTCTTCTCTACCGCAGTAGCCACCACTGCTGCCAACACCACAATTTTCTGCTCACCATGCTATGTCTCATCACAGCCCTAACTTCAGCCGCAACAAGGGTCGCTCTAGAGGTAATTGGCATCCCAACAACAACCGTTACACTCCCCAAAACAGGGGCCAATCTGTTGCAGATTGGCGGCCAAACCACTGGCAGCAAACTAGGCGCAACTCCGATGTTGGGCTGTGGTTTGGACAGCAGCATGTACGTTGCCAATTGTGCTCCAGTTTCGGTCACAAAGCTCCCCATTGTTCCCAGTTTCACTGCAGCCCTCCGCTCACCTTGTTGTTAGGAATGTTTTTGCTGTGACTTGGTTCCCCAACACCGGTGCAAATCAACACGTCACACCTGATCTTGGAACTCTAACCGATTCTGCACCCTATCTTGGTAATGATTATTTGCATGTTGGTGACGGTAAGGGCCTTGACATATCCCATATTGGACATACTACATTATATTCCCCAAAACGCATGTTTACATTATCTAATGTTCTCCATGTGCCTCACTTTACCAAACCGTTGTTATCTGTTCAAAAATTCTACCGTGATAATCATGTTTATTTTGAATTTCACGCTTCTATGTTTTATGTGAAGGATCTCATCACCGAGGAAGTTCTCCTTTCCGGTCAGAGTCATGATGGTTTTTATGTCCTCTCCGAGTCTTCTGCCACGTTAGTTCCTCAAGCTTTTTGGTCTCCGTGCATCTCCGTGATTGCCGACCTGTGGCATCATCATTTGGGTCATCCAACCCCTCGCATTTTAAATTTGTTAGTTTCCAAAAATAAAATCATATATACTTTTAGACGTTCTCTTACCTAGTGTCAAGCTTGTCCTTTAGGCAAGTCATCCTGTTTCTCATTGCGACCCATGGGTCACAAAACTTCTACCCCACTTGATTTAATTTTTAGTGATGTTTGGGGTCGATGCGCATACCAAACATATATGGTATTATCCGTTTGTTGCGAAATCTGATGTCTTTTCCACTTTTCAACATTTTCAAACACTTATTGAGCGTCAGTTTTCACTTAAAATTAAATCTATTCAAACTGATTGGGGTGGTGAATATCGTAAATTAAATAAATTTTTTTAGACCATTAGTATTCATCATCGATTAATTTGTTCTCATAATCATGAATAAAATGGCATTGTTGAACGTCGTCATCGACATATTGTCGAAACTGGACTAACCCTTATAGGCCAATGTAGTGCCCCATTGCTATTTTGGAACTATGCATTTGAATAATCGGTATACCTTATTAATCACATGCCTACTCTTGTTCTCCAAAATACATCTTCGTTTAAGTGTTTGTTTAGTTGCACTCCTGATTATAACTTCCTATGTACTTTTAGGTGTCCTTTTTTTGTGTCCATATCATGCTCATAAATTAGATTTCCGGTCTTTTCCTTATGTGTTTTTAGGCTATAGATCATCCCATCTTTGTTATCGTTGTCTTGATTTAGAATCTCATCGTATTTATATCTCCCGTCATGTTCGTTTTCATGAAAATGTCTTTCCTTTTGCGAAGTGTGAACAAGTAACATCCTCACTAGTACCTCCCACCTTGAACCCTCCTCCATGTTTTCAGCCTACTACTTGCCAAACCGGCCCCAACAACAACCCAATTCTGCCCTCTGCCGCACCCCACCAGACCACCCCTTTGCCCATAGATTTTGCCACCCCTTCATCACCAACCCACACTGCCATACTGTCACCATATGCTTGTCTTTCCAATGATCATTGTGCAGGAATAGGTTCTCCATCATTGGATGCGCATGTTCTCAAGTCTGCTACAGTAGAGCAGCCCGGTTCTGCAGCAGAACATCCCGGTTCTGCAGTAGAACATCCCGGTTCTGCAACAGAACATCCTAGTTTTGCCGCAGCCTCACTAGAGTCTGCAGTGCCGACCAGTCCCTCCACTGCTTCTCCAGCTGGTCTACAGCTCTTTGTAGACCTCTCCTCATATCCTCTTCAGCACCTTCTAGTTACAGGCCACACTTCTCCATGCCTAGCTGCTCGTCAACATCCCATGGTCCTTCGTCCAAGACAGCGCTGTCCACCGCCACTACTGCAACCTCTGTTGCCTCCTTCAGCCAGGTAGTTTCTCCTCCCTCTCATGAGCCACTTGTTTTTAATGATTCTAACATATATAAGGCGTGACATAGTGCTATGCGTGAGGAAATTCAGGCCTTGCGCGTAAACAGAACCTGGACCTTAGTGTCGTTTCACCCCTCAATGAATGTTGTTGGTAGTCGGTGGGTGTACAAGATTAAACGCAGATCTGATGGTAGCATCGAGAGGTATAAGGCATGTCTGGTTGCTAGAGGTTTCACTCAGCAAAAAAGTATTGATTACTCTAAAACCTTTAGTCCTGTCATCAAACAGGCGACCGTCAGATTAGTCTTCTCTATTGCCGTTTCATGTAGTTGGAAAATTCATCAGCTTGATATCCATAATACCTTCCTCAATGGTGTTCTAAACGAGGAGGTCTACATGAAACAATCTCTAGATTTTGTTGATTCTGCTATCCCCTCTCATATGTGTCGATTGCATAAATCTTTATATGGTTTAAAACAGGCTCCGCGGGCTTGGTACACTCGTCTAAATGATTTCCTGTTATCTATTGGTTTTCGTGCCTCTAAGGTGGATACCTCATTGTTTATCTTCTCTGTTGGTGATGATATTTGTTATCTTCTGGTCTACGTTGATGATATTCTGCTTACGGGTAGTAACTCTCTTTTGCTCTAACAGCTCATTCAGCTACTGGACTCAGAATTTAAGCTTCGCGACTTGGGTTCTGTTCATTATTTTTTGGGCATTAAGGTTCAGTCTACTAGTATGGGTCTTATGCTCCGCCAGCATAAATATACACTTGACATCCTCACTCGGGCTGGTATGTTATCTTGCAAACCTATTGATACTCCTATCTCTACATCCAAAGCTACCATTCTACTCGATCCATTGTTTTATGATGCTACACGCTTTCGTCAAATTATAGGTGTTCTTCAATATCTCAATTTTATGTGCCCAGATATTTGCTTTACTGTTAACAGAGTCTGTCAGTTTATGCATGCTCCTATAGATTCTTATTGGGCTACCGTGAAACACATCTTGCGTTATCTTTGGGGTACGACATCACATGGCTTACATATTACTCGCACTTCTTCTTTTGCCTTACATGGTTTTACAGATGCAGATTGGGCCGACAGTGTTGAGGATAGAAAATCTACGGGTGGTTATCCTGTGTTCTTTGGTCAGACGTTGATTTCATGGAAATCCGATACAGTTGCTCACTCTTCTACTAAAGCTGAGTACAAAGCCTTAGCTGATGGCACTGCTGAGGTTATCTGGCTTCAATACTTATTAACAGATGTCCAGATTTCATCTGCGAATCCTGTTTTTCATGCTCGCACAAAACATGTTGAGGTCGATTATCATTTTGTCCGAGATAGAGTTGCAAAGAAGGAGATTCAGATTGATTTTATTTCCTCTCAGGATCAACTTGTCGATGTCTTCACTAAGCCACTTCCTACTTCTTCGTTTACTGTTTTTCATTTCAAGCTTCGGGTTGATCCTCCACTCTCAGCTTGAGGGGGCATATTATAAAATGTACTTATATAGGAAATATTGTATAAAGAAAATATTGTAGACATATTCTTGTGTGGTAACCTCCACCATTGCTATTGTATATTGCCCTACACATATATATAGAAAGGGTTGGCTAACCATTAGGTTAAGCCTCTTAATTATTCTCAACTCACAATTTACTCTGCCTTATTTTAAGGGTTAGAACCCTGTTCCTTTATCTAATCCTGATCTCGGATCCTTATTTTATCTTCACAAGCTCTACATAAACTATTATTAAAGCAATAAGGTTCTAGAACCCTAAAGATAGATGACGTTGTGCCCACATATTAATAGGTTCAGATAAAGGAAAACTATGCATGTTTATTTCTACAGAGAAGCTTTGAAACTTGGAAGGAGAACTTGTCTTCAAAGAATTTATAAGCAGATGCAACAGTTGTGACAATGCCTAGTGTTAGTTGTTAGGGTTGTAGGAACTATACGTTAACAAGCTAGCTTTGAAGTGTTTGTCATTGTACCATAACTTTCCAATCGATTTGAGTTCTTTGCCTTTCCCTCTTGTTTTCCACATAACCAAAAGGCAGGTCAATGGTCCTAAGAAAAAAAAAACAACTGCAAATACACTTTAAAAATGGTTGAAAATGTAGTTATCTTTTAGATTCGAATATATAGGATTAACCAAGGCAATAAAAAAATTAATGAATAGAATAATTAATCAGTTTGGTTTTTTCAAAAGACTAAATTAATATGCGATAAAACTGAAAAGAAATAGAAATAATAATTAGAACTAGATGGATTTTGAAGAGACTCAGTTGCACAATCTTGTCAGTTTGATCGTTTTTGGTTTTATTTTGAGTAATATTTGCTTTATTTTTGCAAATCTAGTATTTTTTTCCCTTTAGTTTTTGCAAATCTTGTATTTCATCTTCTCTTCAGTTTCTGCAACTTGATATTTCATCTTCTCTTCAGTTTCTGTAACTTGGTATTTGCATTCTGTTTCTACAATTTTTTGTTTTGAAGTAATCATATAACTTCGAGAAGATATTTGTTTAGTTTCTGCGATATCTATTCAGTTTTTTCAATTTGATATTTGTTCTTCGCTACTTTTGCATTCTAGTTCTCTGTAATTGTTAATTATGGCTACTAAAAGAGATTATTCGCTTCAGTTTGTGAGTGTGAGGTTGAATGGGAAGAACTATTCGTATTGGAGTTAAGTAATGTGAAATTTCTTTAAGAGTAAAAAGATGTGGGAATATGTTAGTGGAACCTATGTGGTACCTAAGAATACTAAGGAAGGGGATGTTGCTTTGATAGATGCATGGGAAGCAAACAATACAAAGATTATTACTTAGATTAACAATTTTGTTGAGCATTCCATAGGTACGCAGTTGGCAAAGTAAGAGACAATGAAGGAGGTTTGGGATCATCTACAAAGGTTATTCATGCAATCAAATTTTACAAAACAATATCAATTAGAGAATGACATACTAGATCTTCACTAGAAGAATACGAGTATTCAGGAGTTCTATTCTGCAATGACAAATCTTTAGGATCAATTGGCTCTTATAGAATCAGCAGAATTAAAGGCATTTAGTGCCTATATTAATTGTAGGGAACAAAAATGATTGGTATTGTTTTTAATAGCAATTCACAGTAATTTTAAAGGACTCGGAGGTTTAATTCTACATCGTTCTCCACTGCCTTCTGTTGACTCTGTTGTTAGTGAGTTATTGGCTGAAGAAATACGTATCCGGTCTTATTCTGAAAATGAAATTCTTTCTCCTTCAAATTCATCTGTACTAGTAGCACCCTCCAAGCTATTTTTTAATCATTAAAATAAGCCTTACACAAAGGTTGCCTTCGACGAGTGTAGTTTCTATAAGTAGAAAGGTCATTGGAAGGCTCAATGTCCTAGGTTAAGACAATAGAATCAAGCTTGGAAGTCTGCAGCCAATCACAATCTAATGCTCATAGACCACCTCAAAGTTATAGACAATTACACAACAATACTACAACAATAGTTTCATCAGGCCCAATCACCGATCCTAGTACTCTGGCTAAGCAATTTCAAAAGTTTCTCTCCTTACATCCACAAGCAATGTCTGCTTCTTCTTCCGTAGGTCAGTTGCCTCATAATTCTTCAAGTATGTCAAATTTTGAATAGGTCTTGGATTCTGGTGCTTCACATCATGTCTCTATATTCTTCATTTTTTACCTTTGTGTCCCCTTCACCCTCCATTCCTGTTATAACTGTTGATGACACTTTAATGCCCTTAGCAGGTGTTGGTTCTATTTTCACACCCCACTTATCTCTCCCTAATGTTTATCTTATTCTGAAACTTAGATTGAATCTTGCTTATGTTGGACACTTCTGTGATTTTGGTGATTATTTAGTCATTTTTTCCTCTTTCTTTTGTTGTGTATAGGATCTGAAGTCTAAAAAGCTAATTGGGACAGGCAATAGGGAGAATAGACTATATATTTTGGATGAGTTTGCCAAAATCTACATAAACGAGGTGGTACGACTCCATGAGATTCCAGTGTCCATTGTATCGGATCGAGATCCCAGGTTCAATTTTTGACTTTGGTCGAGCATACAACATGCCTTGGGGACAAGTTTGGACATGAGCACCACGTTTCACCCTCAAATTGATGCCCAATTGAAAAGAGTCATCCAAGTCTTGGAATACCTATTACATGCATCTGTGCTAGAATTTGGAGGAAACAAGGAGGAACAAACAACATTGGTGGAGTTCATGTATAATAATAGTCACCAAGCCATGAGAAGAAGCTTTTATGGTAGGAGGTGCAAGACTCCTTTATGTTGAGAAGAAGTTGGGGATCAGAAGTTGCATGGCACAGAGTTGGTTCAAGTCACCACGGAGAAAGTGAGAACCATCAAGGATCGCATCAAAGCCGCACAGGATATACAGAAGAAGTATTATGATGTGAGGAGGAGACCTCTCGAGTTCAGTGCGGGGGACCAGGTGTTCCTGAAGGTAGCCCCGTGGAAGAACATATTACAATTTGGATTGAAAGGGAAGTTAACTCCCTGCATCATCGGACCCTTCAAAATCTTGCAGCGAGTGGGGCCAGTAGCCTATAAAGTGGACTTACCCCCACAATTAGCCAAGGTCCATTATGTGTTCCATGTCTCTTTGTTAAGGAATGCTGATGTGAAAGATGACTTGGACCCCACCTATATCCTACCTCAAGTTCCAGTAGAAGTCAAGGAAGATTTAACGCTTGAATTGAGGCCCATAAGGATACTAGATCGAGAAATGAAGGAGCTACGAAACAAAAAGATCCCCATCATCAGAATCTTAAGGCGAAATGCTAAAATAGAAGAGGAAACATGGGAGAGGGAGTCTGAAATGAGGAAAAAATGCCCTAATTTATTTGAACTACTAGGTTTGGATTATGAAACCTCTGAAATTTCGAGGATGAAATTCATGTTAAGAGAGGGAGAATGTAAACACCAAAAAAAAAAATTAAAAGTCCAAACAACCCCACTATCGTTGCTGATTTCTGGATCGAAAGCGACGCTGTTTTCGCTGCCAATTTCTGCATCAACAGCGACGCTGTTTTCACTGCCGATTTCTGAATCGACAATGACACGGTTTTATGGTTGATTTTTGAATCAATAGTGTTGGTTAATTTCGCAAGTGCACGAATCGTAACAAGTAATAAAGTGATGAGTAGAGTATCGTCCCATGAGGATTTGTAAAAATTACTACTAATTACCAAAGTCTTTTAAATTATGATCTATTTGAGGAATCAAATGAGATAGTTTATGAAACAAAAATTAATGATTAAAAAAACAAACAACCAAATGATTAAATATTAATAAATTCAATTGTACTGGTTCTAGGATTTCTGACTTACCGTAACTATGCTTATGTGAACTTTCTCGATTAAATTAATTACTCCTAATGTTGATAATCAGGTTTTCCTAATGTAAATATTAATCTCTCTCGAGCATCAATAAATTATTTCGACAAACAAATTTCATATACTCTACGAAAGTCCTGAACTTGTCGAAATTTATTAAGTACTGTAAAACCCGTATCGATTACAAAAGTTCCTAGGATATCTCTATCCTATAGATTTCTTAAGGTATTTCAAACAATAGCTAAAACAATTATCACTTCTCAGTTTCAAATTGAATTCTAAATCATGCAGATGTTGGCCAAACACACGCAAGCATTACACATAGAATGAAATACTCAACATCTTAATATAATAATTCAATCGAAGAAATTGTTCACATATTCATAGTAAGGTTACATAAAAAATCCCAAAATAAAAGTCTACTCCATAGTTAAATTAAAGAGAAACAAACTTGATACGATGAACATCACTCAAAAGCAGAGAATTTCAGTGGAAGAGATAGGTGTCCTCCCGGTCTTCAATATTTTTGCCTCTGTTCTTTGTGTTCCTGTTGGTGCCGCCTCCTCTGTTTTTCTTTGCTATGTTCAGGGTTTCTACGTGTCTCCCCCCGGTTTTTCAGACCCCGTAACTCCTTTTATATTGTGGCTTTTCTACCCCTGCAGTAATGAGGAAAATTTCCTTTTCTGCATTGATTTCTCCTACCCAGACATTGCGGGCCAGATTTGAGGTAGGAAACGTGCGAATTCAAAGATCTCTATTTCTGGAGAAATTGTAGAGAATCAAATTTTCTTTCCAACGACATTGATCTTGCAATTTTTGGACCTCTGAGCGTAGAGATATGGGCTATAAACCGAAACAGTCTTTGCAGTGCAAGAATTTTGGGCTGGTTCAATCCTTGTTTTTCAACTCGCTTTTTGGGCTTCGAAGCAACAAAACTGAGTTATATGTCCTTCATATGTTTTGTAGACCTTCATCTCAGCTATTTGAAAATGGTTACGAACATCCGGAACTAAATTGCATAGCTTATTTGCAGCACATAATGAATCACTGTTCAGTTTCAATGCCCGGCTCTGCCTGTTCAGTAACCTAAGATCTGAAAACACATTAATTTCCCACGAGATCAATAGTTCAAAAAGAGATTCAAAATTCTAATTGTCTTGTGCAACATATCCAAAATATTTAAAAATAAAGCATGAATAGCAGAAAATATACATGCTAAAAATTCCCTTATCAAACAGCAACATGGTTTTTGCTACTGATTTTTGGATCGATAATGATGCAGTTTTCGCTGCTGATTTTTGAATAGGCAGTGACATGATTTTTTTGGTTGATTTTTGAATTGGCAGCAGCACGGTTTTCGCTGCTGATTTCTGAATTGGCAGCTATGCAATTTTTGTTACCGACTTTTGAATCGACAGCGACGCAGTTTTCGCTGCTAACTTCTGAATCGACATCGACAGTGACACAGTTTAATTGAAAGTGTAGGAAACAATCAAGTTGTCTTAAAGGGCTAAGAGGGGGGGTAAACCCGGTTTTGGACAAACCAAAACAGGGACAAGAGCATATCTAAACCAACCCTAAACACCCCCACCTCATTTAATGTGAAGTATAAATGCAAGGAGAGAGAGAGAAGGTGACCCTTCCTTTTCCCAAAGTCTACCAGTAGCAGTTGCATGTCCAGTTGCATACTTCTCTTCTCTTTCGCCTTCCCAACAGAAACTAAACCAAAACTAGCAGAGAGTACCTCTATGAACGTGTGAGAGAAAGAGAGAGTTGAGATCTTGAGTGGAGGCTGAACAAATGCTTAGAGGGAAGGGAAAAGGCGCTAGAATGGGTGGGAAGGAACTGACTAAAGAAAGAGAACTGAGAGAGAAAAAGAGAGAAGGAGAACTAGAAGAAGGAGAGAAGGAACTCTACCAAACTGTCCAGATGAACTTAGATTCAAAAGGTATGGGTCATGTAGTGTCCTCCCCCTTGTTCTTGAAACTCAGAACCAAAAATGATGAAGGAGTCCCTAAGAAAATTGACCTAAGACCCCTAAGCTAGTTGTAAAGGAAACTGAAACCGACTAAGAGGACAAAGAAATAGAGACAAAATAAGGCAAATTTCCATAACATCTAACGAAGAAAAATGTATAAAATGGAAAGAACAAAACATGGTAGGGGGGCGACCTTAGCTATGGAGTTGGCAAAATGCATTTGTGTGTGTTATGCTGGGATTTGATGAAAGATTATGTGCTGGAATTCATTATTGCGTGTGTGTATTCTGTTGGACTTTTGTGATAGATTATGTGCTGGAATTGATTATTGCATGTGTGTGTGTCTGTTCATGCAAAAATCATATGACTTTGCTGGAACCTAATGTCAAATTGCATTGTCTGCAGTGAATTTGTAAATCGCTGCTGAAATTGATTCGTTTGTAGCAAATTAGTATTCACTGCTGAATTGTGTGTTCTGCAGCGAATTTGGGGTTCGCTATCAAAGTTGTATTGTATGCAACAAATTTGTAATTCACTATCGAAATTAAGTTGTTTGTAGCAAATTAGCATTCGCTGTCAAATTATGTGTTATGCAGCGAATTTATAATTTGCTACCGAAATTGAGTTGTTGCAACAAATTTGCATTCGCTGCTGAATTTTGTGTCTGCAACGAATTTGTGATTCGATGCCAAAGTTGTATTGTTCGCAGCGAATTTGTGACTTGCTGCTGAAATTGTGGCGCCAGCAGCGAAACAGTTTTCGCTACCAAATTGTACGGCCTGCAACGAATCAGTTTTCACTGCAAATTTCTACAATAGGCCTCCCGGGCAAAAATGACTCAAATGCTTATAACAATTTCATTGTATAATGGTGTAAAATGTGAAACATTTGAATGTGAACATATGAACTCTTGAAATAATTATGGTGATGAATGTGATTCAAAGATACAAATGTACTAATTTGTGACCATTGATGTCTTAGGGTGGTGCGGTCAGGATTAGACCATCATCAGGACAAAAACAACCCACAGGTAGAGCAGGTAGGTGATTTCCACCTTCCTTTTTCATAATGTTGATTTATGAAATGCTCTATCATGAATTGTTACTGTATTGTGTTAGTATAGATATCAAACTACCAAATGGGTAAATGTTGACAAATGATTAATTAGCTTCGGCTAATGGCATCTGAATGGATGGCCGGGACAAATGATTGATTAGCTTCGGCTAATGGCATATGAAGTGGATGGCTGGGACTAGTGAACGATTAACTTCAGCTAATGATGACTTAAGAGGATAACCGGATTTAAGATTATGGTTGATTGCAAGAATTGATGCCTTTATATGTACTACAAGTCGTGCATACCAAGTACATAAAGGAACTACAAATGTTACACTTCAAACTTGGGATAATGTTAATGCTTCATTAAACTGCCAGACTGCTTATTATTATTAAGTAATCATATTCTTATAATTGTTTTGTACTACAACAAGGACATCATACCAACGAGGTGCCTAGGAAACCCAATGCATAGGAACCTACTTTTGCAAGGAATCATGTAGTTGCATTCTAAATCATGATGTATTTTGTATGAATTAATGTACTGAATGTATAGCTATTATTAGATCTTTCTATTTAAATTTGTGATGACTATATAGTATATTTTTAATATGAACTTATAATTATGCAAACATAATATTATGTGTATATGTAAGATTCACTTTTAAATTAAATGTTGTTGATGTTGATGTATGGATTGTATCTTGATAATGAGAGAGAACAGGTTCGCCGATTACCAACATGATGTGTGTCAATTGTGTGTGTGTGTGTGTGTGTGTGTATAAATGTACCATCGTTTTGGGTTTGGAAAAGCCGATGCCAGTTATTGCTGCTACTTCTGTTGATTTGTCTTCTTTTCTTTTAAGTCATTCATCTTCTAGTTTTTATTTATGGCATTCTTGTTTAGGTCATGTTTCATCTTCTCATTTGAGATTTTTGGCACCCATAGGAGCTTTAGGAAATTTGCAACCTTGTGATATTTCTGATTGTAGTGGATGTAAACTGGTGAAATTTTTCCCTTTCCCTTTTGATAGAAGAATTTATGTTTCCTCTTTCCTATTTGACTTGATTCATTCTGATGTACGGGGACCTTCTCTTGTTGCCGCAAAAAGAGGGTCTTGATATTATGTTTCTTTTATTGAAGATCATACTCGTTATTATCGGGTTTATTTATTGAAACATCATTATGAATTCTTTGAGATATATACAGCCTTTGGAGCTCTTGTCAAAACTAAACATTCTATCATTATCAAATGTTTTAGGTGTGATTTAGGTGGGGAATACACCTCTAATAAATTCTGTGAGTTGCTTGCCTTAAATGGAAGCATTCACCAAACATTGTGTACAGATACTCCTAAGCAAAATGGTGTTACTAAAAGAAAACATAGGCATATTGTCAAAACTACTCATTCTCTCTTGTTGTTTGCTTCAATTCCTAGTGCGTTATAGGGAGAAGTTGTCCTTATTGCTATAAGTTTGATTAATACAATTTCATCTTCTCATAGTTAAGATTTTTCTCATTTTAAAAAGTTATATGGGTATATCCGTGATTATTCCTCCTTTAGAGTTTTTGGTTGTACTTGTTTTGTTCTTCATCCTCACGTTGAACACAGTAAATTGTCCTTTCGATCTGCTATTTGTGTCTTTCGGGGTTATAGTGAAGGTAAAAAGGGGTATGCTATTTGTGTCTTTCGGGGTTATAGTGAAGGTAAAAAGGGGTATCATTGTTTTGATCCAATAACTTAGAAACTTTATGTATCTCGTCATGTTGTCTTTCTCGAGCATATTCCTTTCTTTTCTATTCCATCCACTACTCATAGCTTGACTAGACCTGATATTATTTGTATAGATCCCTTTTCTGAGGATTCTGATAGTTTATCATCTCATGTTTCTAGTACCTTAGATACCCCTTCTCATGTTCAACCAATTTGTACTAATCATTTTGCAGGTACTGACACTTTACTCTCTGGCACACCTGAAGCTCCATTCTCATCTACAACCCCCCAAAGCTTTGTCTAAGATTGTGGATCCACCTTTATGTCAATCCATATGCATTTGTACATCTATAAAACTACTAGAATTTGCTTATTCTTGTTATTCTTCATCCTTTACTTCTTTTTTAGCTTTTGTTCATTGTCTCTCTGATCCCTCTTCCTATAAGAAGGCAATTTTTTATCCTTTTTTACAATAAGCTATGGATGAGGAACTTTTTACTTTGCATAAGATAGATACTTGAGATTTGGTTCCTCTACCTCCTAGTAAGAGTGTTGTTGGTTGTCGTTGGGTGTATAAGATCAAGACTAATTCTGATAGGTCTATTGAGTGATACAAAGCTAGGTTAGTTGCAAAAGCATACTCTCAACAATATACAACAATATGGTATGGATTATGAGGAGACATTTGCCCTAGTTGCAAAAATGACTGCTATTCATGATCTTATTGTTGTAGCTTCGATTTTTTAGTGGCACATCTCTCAACTTGATGTTAAAAGTGTCTTCTTGAATGGAGATCTTCAAGAAAAAGTTTATATAGCACCCCCTCCTGGTGTTTCACATGACTTTGGGTATGTTTCTAAGCTCAAGAAAGCGTTATATGGTCTCAAACAAGCACCTCGTGCTTGGTTTCAAAAATTTTCGGTTGTGATCTCGTCTATTGGATTTTTTTCTAGTAGTCATGATTCTGTCCTTTTTATTAAGCTCAAGAAAACTGATTCGCTGCTGACAATATCATTAGGCAGCGGAAACTGGTTCATTACTAACACAGAATTCATCAGTGCACGCGTCCCACTATTGATACAAAAATCATTGACAAAAATTGAGTTGCTGCTGATCTAGAAATCGTCAACGCAATCTATGTTGCTACCGATTCAGTAATTGTCAGCGACTTTTAAGTCATTTATAGTTTTACTCTTCATGGCTGAAACATAATTGCTCCATTTTATTCAATCTTTCGCATGCATTTTATCAAGTCTAACACAAACATATTCCCAACAACATGACATGATCATACATTTAACCATTTGATTTCTAATTAAACAAGTTCATGCATTACCTATGCAAAAATCAAGGCATTAACATGGTGTGATTTCCACTTCAGTTTCAACATGCTCCTAAGGCTTAACAACAACACAATTCACATTTATTATCATTTCAACACATTTTCGCATAACTTCATCCACCATATATGCAGAATTTAAGTCATTAACACAAGTATAATCACAACAATCATGTCACAACCACATTTATGCAAGTTCATTAACCTCATAATAAAATCAAAGCATTAACATTAACACAAATTCTATTTCAACTCAGTTCTCATCCTAAGGGTTCAACAAGATCATAATTCTGCACATTCTTCCATTGTATTTTTACACAACTCTTCACTCATGCATGCTAAATCCATAAATTATCAAAAACATGAATTTTTACCTCACCTCAGCTCATGCATGATTCCATGAGTTTTATCATTTCATTTCATCCTTTTCCAATTTTTTCCCTTGGGTGGCCCTTAGTTTAGGTTTTGTTCATCATGTTCATCCATTTCTTTTTTTGTCAATGTTTCTAGAATAGGTCCCCCCATCCAGCCCCTATTATCCTTAATCTTTATATCTAGTCCTTGACACGATCAAAGAGCTGATGTCTTATCCCAGGTGCAGGAGTGTCAAAGTAATAAATAACTTGGCAAGACCAAGGTCGAACTATATAAATTATCAATAATAAAAGGAGAAAAGTTGAAGAGAACTTTTGAGATGTGATATTGATGTAAAGATTTAATCAAAGATAAAAACAATTATCAAGGATAGAGGATCCACTAATGGTATTTCAAATAAATATAATATAAACTCTTTTTATTACTCAACTAGAAACCATACATAAAGAAGGATCCAATCAGATGATTTATCGTTACTAGCTCATTATAAATTATTCACATGATCATATTAACCATCTTATCTAAGTAACATCATACTTGTAAATATTGTCAGACATTCATGATGCTAACTTATGTTAACAACAAATTAAGTTCCTCTCATAACAACGATCTCGGCTGAAGACTATGAAGGATCAAGCATTTATTGTACCAAGTGTTATACAACATAAATCTAGATTAACCATTTAACAAGCAAGGTATTAAGAGTTAATAAGATAAAAATGATAAGACATGTTAATAACAAACTTTCTTAGATATAAACATTGAAGTCCATGTTGAGTTCATATTATACATATTCTAACACCACTAGTGAAAACATTTCACCTTGACATAATAAACTTAGCTAAACATTATGAAGAAGAGAAACATGAATAAACAAGATAAGAACATGATTATGATATAAGTTAACTAAGTATAGAAAGGAAATGAAAAAGCATAAACAAGAGATTAATATAGCATGAAAGAAAACTTGAACATTACAAAGAGAGAAAGCAAGAAGATGATCTTGATCTCAAAAACAAGATGCTTAAATACATGGAAAATGCCTCCTTTTATAGGCTAAAATTCAGAACTATTGATTAGATGACTAACTATTTAGTTGGTGGCCAACCATGGACTTGGTGGCTAGTTATTGACATTGTTGGCTAGCCAAAATATCATTGCTAACATCAGAATTCGAGCACATAGTCTTCATAAAAGTTGTGGGCAATTGTCTATCATTTTCAACAAAAAAAACCAGAGCTCATTTGGACTTCTAGAACAGATTCAAACGTCTCTTTTGATGTTAAGAGTTGAACTTGAAAACAGAAGATTTGAATCTTGGACTCTTCATGAAAGTTATAGACTTATGTCTTAGCTTTCCATCAAGATAAACCACGCCTAAATCCAAGGTCTACAACTCCAGTTATGATCCAATAACCGAATGGTGTTCTAGTTTGAATTGAACCAACATCTCTTCTTTAAGCTTAGTCCTCTCTTTGTCTCTTCACTTTTAATAGTTAATCACATCAATCAATCCTTTGAGTTGAAGGATAAACCTATATTCAAAATATACATTTACCATAAATTAAAGATGTCTTATGTTATCATACTTGCTATTATAAAACATGCTCAAGTTAGGGAATTTAATGATACTTTAAGTGCAATATGATGATATAAAACCTTGATAAAAATGCACTTTTAAGTACTAATCAGTCCTCTCAAGTAATAGGTGTAAGAACCCTAGCCAAACCCTTACGGTTTCCTTCTCTTTTCTATCCTGAAATTCCAAAAGGCAAGTAATGAGGTGATGTTCTTTCCTTACCTCCCAATCTTAGGTTGTCCTAGGTAGGTTTCTTATGTACTTCTTCTTCTTCCTCTCTACTTTCAGTTTTTCTTCTCTTCCCTCTCTGTTGCAGTAGTCAGCCCTTCCAGCTCACTTGACTTTCATGGTCTCCTCTCCTTTCTTCTAACTCTCTCTTCACACAACAATCAAGGGCTTGCATGCAATTGAGTTCTGCTTTGAAAAGACAGGGTTGCTGAAGCCAAGGCTACTAGGCGACTGTTTTTAGGGAAGAGAAAGGGTCACCTTTCCTTCCCTTCTGCATTTATACCCATGAGAGGGGATGTTTGGGTGCTAGTTATCCTTGTTCTCTATCCCCTTGTTGACTTATCTTATGGCTGGTTATATCCTCTATAATCCCCTCCTAGGATAGGCCGGTTCCTCCCCCACCAACTTTCCTTCAAATAGGCTGGTATAACATTAAATTCTTTTGTCAGGTTTTACAAAACAAATGGATTTGTCAATGTAAACAACCATCGTTATCTCAGAAACCATTAGAAGAAACAAGCCATATTCAAAATGGAAATTTATAATGATAATGATGGTCATAAAAAGAATGACAATATTAATGCATGAAATGAGAGAATGTAAAAAATAAATAAAGTAATAATTGAAAGAAAGACCTGTATTGGCTGTTAATATGATTATTATGAAATGTAGCCTTGAATGAGGATAACTTATAAGATATGCCTGTGATTACCAAAAGGAACCACAGGCATTGTGCAGTAGCAACAGTAGAGGAGCACGAGTAGAGCTTCTACTACAGGTAGGTGAACCACACTAGTTAAATTCCATGATTTAGTATGTTATTGATGTGAAACGTGAAATGCGAATTAGCAAATGTTGGATATTTTGTGAAAGGATGAAAGTTTGTGTAATGATGTTATTATTTTGGATAGTTAATGCAACCATATTATTTTATAGTTTTACCCACATTTACCTATGTTTTATACATAAAATGTCTTGATATTCTTTGTTTTATGTTTTGAAGGCACTTTTGGATGAAAGGTTCAAAAAGAAGTAAATTGGACATAATTGGCAAATTTGACCTTCAATCAATGTTTTGTGTAGAGCTTAAGCTTTAGAGGTTGAAACAAAGTGATTCCAGTAGAATTAGAAAGCTAACATATTTACCATTCTATACATAAAAGAAAAGAAAAATAAAAAGAGAAAGAGCATGGAAATCACAGCCTTCAAAGTCAAATCTTGCATTTTGCCAGTGTTGACCTTTGACCACTCCGACTAGAATATCTTGAGCTACAGAAGTCCATTGGATGCAAACTTAATTTTGTTGGATTCCTGACTCAAAGATCTATCAACCTACCAAATTTCAGTAGAAAAAGAGCTCAAATGAGAGAGATATGATTTTTCTAAGATGACATATGAATTTTATCAGTAGACAGGTTTTGTGAAGAAACAAGTCCAAAGTACTTCTCAAAGCATCCAAACATCATCCAAGTCTTTATTTCGGCAATTTAGCTTCTCTATGTCAAAAGTCAAAGCTTAAAGATTTTATGCAAGGCTATTTCTCCTTTTTTAGGAAAATAGTTATTAAAGTACTTAAATGTAAATTGTCCACTTAGGAAAGGACAATTTTGTAGAAAAGGTATTAGGGTTTCCTAAGATATAAAAAGAAAGAGAGAAAGGAAAGAGAGGGCAGCCAGCTAAGAGATAAAAAAGAAGCCCCTTTCCTCTAACAGAATCGCAAATCATGTTTTCTTCCTTCTTTTTGATTAATTGTTCGGTAGACATGCAAGGCTAAACTCTTTTTCTTGGCGGCAAGGACATGAAAACCTTTGGATTTCAAGAAATGTGAGATTTAGTTTACCTTTTCTTTTCAGTTTATATGATGAATATATTTGTTCTCCTACGCTTATTTTTCCTATGATTTTTTATTGTAATTTTTAGAGCAGACTCTAAGTTATTATTGTAGACAATCTATTGCTAAGTTCGATATCAAAACCGGAGTTGTGGTATATGAACTTATGAAGCAACTAAGTTTAATAATTATGGCAGATCTACGTTATTAACCTTAGGGAGAACATTCGATTGATCAAATCAAACATGGATTGCAGACAATTATGTTGTCTAGATTAATCAACTCATCTAGTTCTTAAGGATGCCATTGAATTAAATTACTAGTGCGAACACTATGGTTATTTGATGGTTAGGATTAGTTATACAATGAATCTGTTAACTAATCAGCAAAGGAAAAGATTAATATTCAGAGTATAAATTGACGTTTTGTTTCCATGATCAGTTCTAATTTTTGTAGGTGGACGTTTACTTAAGACCAAGGTTTGTTTTTCTTGATAAATTTTGGTTTTCTTTGATTTAGGATTGATTGCTTCTTTTTGTTTACATTTGCTTTTGCCTAGATAACCTCTAACTCCCCCCCCCCAAAAAAAATCACATATCATCTAGCATAAAAATCTGACTTGAACCTTCCTCGTGGGATCAACCCCTTGCTTGCTCTATACTATCTTATGTGTTATGTTTGAAGCTATGGTAATTAATTTATGTGACCGTGACATCGCAACAATAGTAGTTTGAATGTATGTGTGTTCAAAGTGAATGATCCTTGTGTGAAATTACCAAGCGATGAAATTATTGCTAACATAGGAAATATTAGTGTGATATGTGGCGTTGACTAACATGCATTTAGTGTATGTTAGGATTTCGAGTAAGGGGATCACCATGTATTGGCTAGCATATATTTAGTGTATGTTAGGATCCCGGGTAAGAGGATCACTATACATCGATGCCTATGAGACATGGACTAGCATACATTTAGTGTATGTTAGGATCCGGGGTAAGGGGATCACCATGCATAGACTAGCATACATTTAGTATATATTAAGATCTAGGGTAAGGGGATCACCATACATCGACTAGATATATTTAGTGTATGTTAGGGTCTTGGGTGAGCAGGGGCGGAGCTAGGATTATTTGTTAGAGGGGCAAAACTAATATAATAAGATATAATATTTTTTTTTAATCTATTATACATGAGTTGTAAAAATAAAATAAAAAATACATGATTTAGTTTTATTTAAAGAACGTATTACAAAACATATAATGATCTTTATACAAGGTAAGAGGTTTAGAGCAATATCAAAATGAGTCAAAGCGATGAAGTTAATTTCATCTTCATAATGTATCCATCACTTTAATTTTGTTGGTCTTTGTACCTATCAAATACAAACATACATAGCATATAAGAAACATTAGCTAAAGTGAAGCATTATTTATGTTTGATAAACTTTGAAATAAAATAAAAAATAATAAAGAATGATTCTTACATATTTATTTTAATTATGCTCGTCGTTCTTTCATAGAATAAAAATCATCGATTATCATATCAATTGTGAATCTTTCAGCAATTTTCTTATCTATATATAGACAAGCAAATAATTTGCAAGAAAATCATCCTCCATCCGTTTGCGAAGTCTTGTTTTAACAATCTTCATCATTGAGAAAGCTCGTTCAGCAGTTGTTGTCGAAATAGCAAGAGTCAAAATAAGTTGAATCAACCTGTCAATGAGTAGATAAATTGATGATTTTTATGTTTCAACCAATCCTTGACATAAATCAGCAATCGATGATATATTCTTTAACTTTGGATTATTAGGTACATCAAACTCATAATGTTGCAACTGAAATCTCAAATGAATTTTTTCATGGTTACAAAAATCTTCAGGATAGAACTTGTCAACAAGTAAGCATATATTTTCAACATTGAATACTTTATAGCTATTTCTAGGATATAAAGTTGTGCTCAACTTAAGAAGCTTGATCATCTGCTCATTGAATCTATTATTTAGCTCTTGCAATTATTGATCAATGATAGCTATAAATATATCAACTCGGTAGTGATGCTCAACTGTTATTGTTTTTTTTTATGGCGAGATTGTCCCACATTAGAAAAACAAGCATCTATATCAGGAACTTCAATGTCTTGATGCTTATAAAATGATGTCACTTCTTCTAAAAGAGTTTCCCAAAAATCATCTCTTAACTTCTGAATTAAAGTCTTTATGGTAGTCGCCGAATGTATAGCATTTAAAATGTCTTGAGATTTTTGTTGCAAGGCTTGACAAAGCATATAAATAATTCCCATAACATTCTTCATTATATGTAAGATGAATGCAAAATCAAATGACATTAGCAACTTAACTGAACAGGTCGTATCACCACGTTGAGAATAAGTAGATCCATCTAAAGCAATGTTTTAACCAAGCAAGTTGCCCCATACATTTTTATCCAACTGCAAATTGATTTGAAGTGCAAACTCCATCTGCCATCTCTAGGCCATTGCAAACCACCTACTTGATTAACTCTTTTACCTATTTCAATCTCACCAATATCAACTAGATGTTCAATTGCAGCTGCTTGAAAAGCTCGTAATTCGTCATTACACTTGCAAGAAGCATTGACAATGTTAATAATAAAAATCAAATTCTGAAAGAAAGTGTGAACATAAGATATTTCTCTAGTTGCAACAATAAGAGCTAATTGTAATTGATGAGCTAAGCAATGTACATAATGTTTTGAATAAAGCTTGCAAACCATTCCACTCTCGACGCATATTACTAGCACCATCATACCCTTGACCCTTAATATTTTAAACATCAAGATTGTGATGAGATAAAACAAGGAAATCTCTTCCTTAAGAGTTAAAGCAGTTGTATCTTTGACATGAACTATATTAAAAAATCATTCTCGTATAAATCCACTTCTATCAACAAACCTAATAACAAGGGTCATTTGCTCTCTTATGGATTCATCTCGAGCTTCATTAACAATTAAACAAAATCTTGCATCACCAATCTCATGATGAATTGGAGACTGAACATTTCTAGCAAAGACATGCAAAATTTCTTTTTGAATTTGATGTGAGGTGTATTTAGCATTTTATGGCGCATTACCCAAAACAAGAGCACCTACTTGCTCATTATAAGATGCTAAAAGTTCCATAAGAGCACCTACTTGCTCATTATAAGATGCTAAAAGTTCCATCATTTCAAGAAAATTACCTCGGTTTTTTTATTCTAGACATTCATCATGCCCTCTAAAAGCAAAAATAGTAGAATTATAAAAAAAAATCATCAAATTCTTAACAAACATCCCAAAACAAAACAAAAGTAATTTTTAAGTTTAGGTTACCAATGACCAATTACCTTGTTTTGTTTGATGAAAGATGAATTAATTGATGGGTTTGCCGTTTGCTTTAGCCTTTTTCGCTTGCTATTGCTATTTGTATTCTTATTTATATTTTTTAACTTTTATTTGAGGGCTCCAAATAGTGACGGCAAAGTCAATTTAGTTGAAAAGGTTTATAACTTTATGTTTTTCTTTCCACATAGATAGGACTTTTAAAGTGATCCTATATCATTTAGCAAATATATTTACTATGGGAAGGGCCCACCTATTTAAAATAAAAAATATTTCACCTTCCACACTTAAATACTAAGTAATAAAAAAAATTAAAATGTTTAGCAGGGGCCCGAGCCCCTGTTTGCCTCCCTTTAATTCCACCCCTACGGGTGAGGGGATCGTTGTGCGTCAACACCTACGAAGTGATGATGATATCGGTGAAATTGGTATCGTTAATGTGTTAGGCAGAAATTGTCATGGTTGATCTTATGAAATCTTGAATGATAAAGAGTTGCAATGAAAACAAGAAGGGAGAAGTGAATAGAATATGAATACATGTTTATTTTTTAAAATTATTGGATAATTGTGTTATTATACTTATTATGAGATTCATGTTTCAATAATATGTATTTTGTTTCAAGACCATCGCATGCATGACAGGAGTAGATTCTAGCTTATGTTCACTTTTTGTTATCTATTTCTAGAGAGCATATCCTTGTATTTTGTATTATTACAATATTTATATAATGTAATTTGTATATTTGATGTTTAAATTTGAATAGATAAACTTAACTCTGAAATTCATATAATCATGTTCCATGTATGCGTGTTTATCTTATTTATTCCTCTATAATGATATTTTTTGTTCAATGTATGTTATAAACATTGTGGTTATGTTGACGATGATGTTCGTGGGATTAAGACCTAGGATGATTGGGTCGTGATTGAGTTTGAGATGTGAGATATTAGAAGTGTAAATAGGTTCTTTGTTGATAACTTGAGACCTCCTGGTATAGTGGAGAGACTCTACCGAAATTTCAGTAGAAATTTTGATAGACTTGTATATGAAAATCATATATACAAAAAAGCAATTATCCTATTTTTCATTCGACATGAGATTGTTGTTTTATCTCGGATATGTGGATGTTATAGCATACCCTTTTTTTGTCTTTTTCTAGGGGTGAAGATATTATATTATTATGTTAATATATTATACAATATACTAAAAGGGATCATAGCCCCTGTTACTGTGGATTGCAGCAGTATAATGGCTGAGCTGCCCTTGCCAAGAAGAGTTGGAAAGACTGTAGGGGGAGGGTGGGGTTGTCTTTTCATTGGGATTCATTTGACATTAAAGGGTGGCAGATCCGAGGGCCTGGGTCTGGAGACCACGTGCCTGGGGTCTATAAAGCCCCCCAAGGGTTCAAGGCTCGCACAGCTTGGTCAGCAGACCCACGCACCTGGGTTTGTCTTTGTTTGCTGATCAACTCCTGGGTTTGCAGACCATGTAGAAAGGAATAACAAAGTCAAAAGAAATTGAAAAGAGGAATAACAAATTCAAAAGATTTTGGAAAGAAATATAACAAGAGTAATTGGTATTGTTGTTGTTTTTATTATCATTGATATATTTCCAAAAAAATATTATTACTATAAAAACTTGAAGCTATGATAAATACCATTATTAATATGATAAATACTATTATATGTATTATAATGTTATTATTTTTATTATAGCTAATATGGTTCATATAATAATTAATAAATTTGAAAAAAATATTATTAATATTGAAAAACAAACATAGATTTAATTTGAGGTAAAAGTATTAATTATTGTTCTTATTATTATTATTATCATTAATAAATTTGAAAAAAAAATTTATTACTACCAAAGAAAAACCATATATTTGTTTTGAAGGATAAAATTAAAAATTATTATTATTTGTGCTATAAATATTTTTATTTTTATTATAATTGAAGGTATTAATATCAAAAATATTATTTTTTGTGGTATACATATTATTATTTTCATTACAATTGAAAGTAATAATATTAAAAATAGTATTATTTGTATTAAAAATATTATTATTTTTATTATAATTCTCTTAAGTCTTGCAACATGACCCAATTCTATTGGTTCTTGTGTAAGACCCATGAGCCTTGAATCCTGCTTCCAGACCCATTTCTGTTGGGTTTGGTATCCGTACCCATTAGACGTGGGTCCCATGATGGACCCATTACACTTGGGTCCAGCATCAGGATCCAATTCTCTTAGGACCTGCATCAGGACCCCTTAGAATTTGATCATACATGAGAACCAATTCTCTTGGGTCCTACTTCAGGCCCCAAAGCTAATGGGTCTTGCATCAAGACCCAATGCTCTTTGGTTCGACATCAGGACCCAATTCTCTTGTTTTCGGCATCAAGACACAAAGCTAATAAGTCCTACGTTAGGACCCAATTCTCTCGGGTCTTTCTTCAAGACCCAAGATTTTTGGATCTTAGATTTTTAAATATAATTATTTGTATTATAATTCAAAGTATTAATATCAAACATATTATTATTTGTGTTGTAAATATAATTATTTTTATTATAATGAAAATTATTAATATGAAAATAGTAATATTTGTGTTATAAATATTATTATTTTTATTATAATTAATAGTATTAATATTAAAAGTATTATCATTTGCGTTATAAATATTATTATTTTTATTATAATTAATATTATTAATAAATTTGGAAAAACATTATTATTAATATTGAAAAGCAACCATTGCTTTGATCTAAAGGGTAAAATTATTATTATTAATATTCTTATTATTATTATTATCCTTTGGTCAAGCGTCAAGCCCCAAAGCTAAGGGGTCCTGCGTCAGCACCCAATTCTCTTGGGTCCTTCTTCAGGATCCAAGGTTCCTAGATCTTAAGTTTCTAAATATAATTACTTGTGCTATAAATATAATTATTTATATTATAATTGAAAGTATTAATATGAAGTATTAATATGAAAAATATTATCATTTGTGTTATAAATATTATTATTTTTATTATAATTAATATTATTAATAAAATAATTAATAAATTTGAAAAAACATTATTATTAATATTAAAAAACAACCATAGATTTGATATTATTATTATTATTATTATTTTACCCTTCAAATCAAATCTATGGTTGTTTTTCAAAATTAATAATAATGTTTTTAAAATTTCTTAATTATGTATTAATTATAATAAAAATAATAAGATTATAAGACAATATTAATTATAATAAAAATAACTATATTTATAACACAAATAATAATATTTTTTATATTAATAATACTACTAATAATAAATTTTAAAATATTTATAATAGAAATAATAATATCTTTGGGTATGGTTGTGCAGGCAGACCCAAGGATATTGGGTCCCATTGCCTAGCGAGACCCAAGATCAGTGGGTCTGGCTAGGCAGCCAGACCCAGCCCCTTTTTGAAGTGTTTTGGGTGTGGCTCAAAACTATTGAATCCTATTGGGTAGCAGAACCCAACGCTATTATCATTTTTTGGAATAAATGACTTTGAAAATCTGCCATGTTGACTTTATAGTGTTATACCAATGCAAGCTTTTGAGCCTTCAATATTATATTATTTGATTGTACATTCTTTCAATGATATGTATCTTTAGAACTTGTGTAACAACCCGGCTTTTCAAGCCCAAAACAATGGTAATTTTTATTTTTATACTTGGCACACATCGTATCGGTAATTGGCGAACCTGTTCCCTCACATCATCAAGATACAATCCATACATCAACAACAATCAACCTTTCATTTAAAAGTGAATCTTACATAAACACATAATATTATGTTTGCATGATTAGAAGTTCACATTAAAAATATACATACATAGACATGAGTTTGCATTCCTATCCTACTAATAGTCATCACGAATTTAAACAAAAGGATCTAATAAAAGTTATACGTTCAGTACAATGATTCATACAAAATACATCGGGATTTAGAATGCAAACTACATGATTCCTTGCAAAAGTAGGTCCCTGTGTATTGGGTTTCCTAGGCACCTCATTGGTGTGATGTCTTTGCTGCAGTACAAAACATTTAAGAGAATGCAATTACTTAACAATAATAATGATAATTAAACAGTCTGGCAGTTTAATGAAGCGTTAACATTATCCCATGTTTGAAGCATGACATTTATAGTTTCTTCATGTACTTGGTATAATCAACTCGTAGTACATATAGACGCACCAATTTTTTGCAATCAATCATAATCCTAAACCCGACTATCCTCTTAAGGCATCATTTGTTGAGGCTAACCGTTCACACACCCCAGTCATCCACTTTGGATTCCTGCAACTAAAGTTGATCAACCGTTGTCCCGGTCATCCATTCGGATGCCATTAGCCGAGGCTAATCAATCATTTGTCCCGGTCATCCCTTCGGATGCCATTAGCCGGTCATCCATTCGGATACCATTAGCCGAATCTAATCATTCATTTGTCCCAGTCATCCATTCGAATGCTCTTAGCCAAAGCTAATCGACCCTTTGTCAACATTTAAGCATTTGACAATCTGATATTTGTTCTAACATAATATGGTAACATTCATGATAAAGTATTTCATTATTGAACGTATGAAAAAGGAAGGTGAAAGTCACCTACCTGCTCCACCTGTGGGTTGTTCTTGTCCTGACGATGGTCCAATCTCGACTGCACCACCTAAGACATCAATGGTCACAAATCAGTACATTTGTATCTTTGAATCACATTCGTCACCACACTTATTCCAAGAGTTCATATGTTCACATTCAAGTGTTCCACATTTTACACCATCATACCATGAAATTGTCACTAGCAATTAAGTCATTTATGCCTAGGAGGCCTATTGTAGAAAGCACCAGCAAAAACAGGTTCGTTGCCGGCTCCCCATTCGGCAACGAAAACTGGTTCGCTGCAAGCTGCCAATTCGGCAGCAAAAACTATTTCGCTGCTGGTGCCACAATTTCGGCAACAAAGACTGGTTCGCTGCAACCAACATGTTTTGCGGCAGCGAATGCTACTACGCTGTCGACAACTCAATTTTGGCAGCGAGTCACAAATTCACTGCAAACAATACAACTTCGGCAGTGAATACTAATTCGCTGCAGGCAACTCAGTTTCGGCAGCGAATCACAAATTCGCTGCAGAACACCCAATTCGGCAGCGAATGCTAATTCGTTGCAGACAACTCAGTTTCGGCAGATAATCACAGATTTGCTGCAGAACACCCAATTCGGCAGCGAATGCTAATTCGCTGCAGACAACTTAGTTTCGGCAACAAATCACAGATTCGCTGCAAACAACAACTTCGGCAACGAATCAAAAATTTGCTGTAGAACACGCAATTTGGTAGCGAATGCTACTTCGCTGCAGCCAACTCACTTTTGGCAGGGAATCGCAAATTCGCTGTAACCAACTCAACTTCGGCAACGAATCACAAATTCATTGTAGACAACTCAACTTCGACAGCGAATCACAAATTCGCTGCAAAACACGCCATTCGGCAGCGAATGCTAATTCACTGCAGACGACATAGTTTCGACAACAAATCACAATTTCGCTGCAGAACACATAATTCGACAGCGAAAGCTAATTCACTGCAGAAGACTCAGTTTCGGCAGTAAATCACAAATTCGCTGCAGACAACTCAACTTCGGCAGTGAATCACAACTTTGCTGCATAACACACGATTCGGCAGCGAATGCTAATTCGCTGCAGACAACTCAGTTTTGACATTTCTTTTGAGATATATATTCTTTTGGGTGTTTACAACTTGCTTCATATCTTGTTGAGATTATATTCACATTACATGTGTACATGAAGATGATAAAGGCATTAGGAATTTTAACCACTTAAGCCAAAAAGTCATCCTAAAGTATATTATCCTTATTGAGCTTGTTTATCTTTTATTTGCTTTACCCATGTGTAAGCCTTAACATTTTATATGTTTTCCTTTTCCCTTGGCCAAGGATTAGTGAAGCTTGTACTTGATGATATCTCATGGTATTATTGTTGGAAATTATGTGAAAAGAAAAAAAAGTGATGCTTAATGAAAAGAATGGGAAAATTTTTCAAAGGTGAAAGAAAAAAAAAGGAAAAAGAAAAAAGAAAGAAAAGAAAAGTGTTCCATTGTGTTCTTAAAATTTTATATTGATGGAGCTTTGTTGCGATGTTGTGATCGCACAAATTAATTACCCTAACTTATAGAGCAAGTAAGGGGCCGATCCCACGAGGAAGGTTCAAGTCAGATTTTTGGATTTGGCTTGGCAGCCAGATGACACGACCAAAAGATTGATGTCTTTTCTCAAGTGTAGGAGTGTCGAAGTAATAAATAACCCGGCAAGACCGGGGTCGAACCACAGGGAGGTTAATTGTTTAAATTATAAATAACAACAACACAATAACAACAATAATAATAGTAATAATAATACTACTAATAATACTAATAATAATAATAATAGTAATAGTAATAGTAATAATAATAATACTCATAATAATAAAGAAGAAGAAGAAGAAGAAGTTGATGAGAACTTTGAGATGAAAGATTAACGTAAGGATTAAACAATGATAACAACAAATGTCAAGGTTAAAGGATCCACTAATGGTATTTCAAACAAATATAGTAGAAACTCTTATTATTCAATTGGAAACCACACACAAAGGAAGTTCCAATCAGATTACAAATTGTTAACATGATTACATTAGTTATCTTATTCGAATAATGCTAATACTTGTAAATGTTGTCAGACATTCATGATTATAACTTATGTTAACAACAAATCAAGTTCCTTTCATAGCTCAGGTGTCGGTTATAACATATAGTATGGGCTATGAAAGTGCCAAGTATTTGTTGTACCAAGTGTTATACAACATAAATCTAGATTAACCATTTAACAAGCAAAGTATTAAAAGTGAACAAGATAACAAATACAAAGCATGTTACTATCCAACATTAAAGTCCATGTTAAGTTTATATTATACTTATTCTTACACCATTAGTGTACCCTTTTCACCTTGACATAATTAACTTAGCTACACATAATGAAATAAAGAAACATAAACTAACAAGATAAGAACATAAATGAGAAAGAAGTTAACTAAGTAAAGAAAAGGAAATGAAAGGCATAAACAAGAGATTAATATAAACAAAACTTAAGTATTACAAAAGAGAGAGCAAGAGCATGATCTTGATCTGAACACCAAGATGCCTAAATACATGGCAAATGCCTCCTTTTATAGGCCAAAATTTAGAACTATTGATTTGTTGACTAATTGATAAGTGGGTGGCCACATCTTGACTTGGTGACAATCCTTATCTTCTTGTCTGCCAAAAACATCATTGATAACATCAGGATTTGAACAGATTCTCCATGAAAGTTCTAGACAATTATCTCAGCTTTCTAGGAAAAAAAAATAGGAGGTCATTTGGACTTCTAGAACTCGAGGTATGGGCTAAACACTGAACAGTGTCTGGGCTGCAGGACAGATTCGTACTTCTCCGTTGTTGCTACCATTTGGACTTGAAAACGACCTTTTTAAATCTTGGGCTCCACATGAAAGTTGTAGACCTATGTCTTATCTTTCCATCCATATAAAATGGATCTAAATCCAAGATCTACAGCTCCAGATATGACCAAATTACCGAACAGTGTTCTAGTTTGGACTCTACTAGCATCTCTTTTCTAAGTTTGGCCATCTCTTTGTCCTTTCAATTTCAGTACTTCAACTCATCAATCAATTCTTTCATTTATGTGATAGGCCTGCATTTAAGATGAACATTTACCATAAATTAAAGGTATCTTATATAATTAGATATGTTATTATATAACATGCTTTAGTTAAGGAGTTATTGATACTTCAAGTGCAAAATGATGATACAAAACCTTGATAAAAATGCACTTTTAAGTACTAATCACCAGACCCAACAACATTGGGTCCAGCTGCCATGACAGACCTAACAACTTTTGGCAGAGAAAGCAACGCCCCCAACCGTAATTTGTTACCAAAAACACAGTAGAGGAACGCCCTGGGGGGCGCTACAATGATGTCCGCAATGAAAATAGTCTATGCCTACAGTGTCGTCCACAATGCAATGTGTCTGTGTCCACTCTCACACGTTTTGAAAGAGACTAGAGTAAACCCAAATAGTGCAATTCATTGTGAAATCAATCACAATCCACAATGATTCGAAATAGTGCAATTCACAGTGAAATCGCTCACAGTCCATAGTAAAAATTTTGTACAACACTTACCCAATGTATTAGAAACTGTTTTAGGAAGGTTTTGGGTTTATCCTCACTGCATTTTCTACTCCCTAAAACTCTTCTCCTTCAAATTTTCTTGGTCTCTTTCCACTCCTCCTCTATTGCTGCTAGCCTCCTCTCTTCCTTGCCCTCAATTTGTTTTGCTTTAAATGCTTTAATCTTCACTCAAACCTCTTATTTCTCTCATATGTTTGCTTGCATGTGATTGTCTCCACCTGTTCTTTGGAATAAGGTGTTGAAGAGCAAAATGCCTCTTCCTTTTCCCTTCCTCTCTATTCTGCCATCAGCCCTCTTATTCTTCTTAGGGCGGACAAGTTTTCTTCTTTTTTTTTGCTTTCGTCCCTCATTTGTTTATATATTTTCAGTTTAGTCCCCTCACAAAGTCTTTCCCACATTAGGTCCCAATTTCTCCTTATTTACTTATGTGTGTTTCATACTTCAAGTTAGAGTTCTTGTTTGTTACCAATACGTTTCTCTTTATTTACTAAATCTCATGCATCTATTTTTAAGGGTTTACCAAGAAATAAAACTCATCTTCCCAACCAAACAACATTATTATAGATAAAAATAATAGATTTAAATTGACTTAACCATCTACTAATTCAAACTCTAAGTCCAGTTAGGTTGCATCTCGAATCAAATTTAACAACTATGTTAAGAACTATATAATATCTATTATTTTTTTCCTATAATTTTGAAAATGTATTGTTATTTTATGGTGTATGTTTGAGAGTGTGGTATGGTGATTTTTTTTTTATGAAACTCATATAAAAAAATAGGAAAAGGTACGAAAAACTTGCTTTTAATGATGATGTTTTGTCCATTAAAAGGATTTTATATATATAAAAAACTATCACACCAAACAACACCACTTCCCAAAAAGATACTCAAATTCTTACCTTCAAAGATGGTTTTTTTTTTAGAGGAAGGTTAGCTTTTAGTTTTTCTAGGATAAGACAAGTCTAGTACTTAAGGAAGATACATGCACAAATATAGGAAAGTGCAAAGTTAACCTAAGTTTGGTGAAATTTGGGTTTCAATTGTTTGATGAGATGTCTTTCTTGTAGTGAATGACTAATTTATTAAGAGATCTAGACAAGAGACAATCTCCCTTGTCAAACCAATTTTCAGAAGTTTACATAGCAATTTGATCTATAGATTTCACACCAATAACCTTTGTGAGTATTATAGAATGTACCTATACCATGTGTGTTCTTAGGATATAGCTCATCCCATCTTGGTTATCGTTCTCTTGATTTAGCTTCTCATCATATTTATATCTCTCGTCATGTTCATTTTCATGAAAATGTCTTTCTTTTTGCGAACTTTGAACAGATAACACATACCCTAGTACGCTCCACACAACCTACACACCTTCCACCCTTGAATCCTCCCTAATTCTTTCAACCTACCACTTTACCAACCGGCCCAAACAATACTCATGTTCTGCCCTCTGCCGTACCTCAACAGACCAACCATGTGAAACCCGAGAACAAATTATACCAAAAAAGGGGGGATTTATAATAATTTAAATTTTATTAAAATATAGAAATAATGTAACTACAGAAATAATAATAATGATGATAAAATTTATTAGTTAAGGAGAACAAAAAAAAAAAGAGGCTTAATTAAGAAAAAGGGAGAAAGATAGGGCTAAAATGGAATTAAAAAAAAAGGGCCTATCAATACCCATTCCTTCTCTCACCCATGGTCGGCTGATAACATCATGAAAACAGGGGGAAGACTGACCGACTATATGCAAGGAGAAGAAGGCTAATATTCTTTTAAAGTTTGTGAAGTAAAGTTTAGATTTCATCCAAGTTAGGAGTTCTAATCCCAATTTCTATGAAATAAACTTCAATTTGATTAGAAGTTCATAATTTTCATAAATTGGAAATTAGGGTTCTTGAATATAAAATTTTGGGAAAATGCAAAAATGATTGAAATTAAGTGGACTAGAATAGTGTAGGTGTCTTAGAAAAAAAATGAAATGAGTGCATATTTCGGTTAGAGACAATGCAAGGAGGGAAGAGAAATTCTGGTGGATTAAGTAATTCTTCATGCATAATTTAGTGATAGAAATGGTATTGAATGTGGAGGGATGCGAGGAATTAAAAAAAAAAACAGAGAGAGAACAGATGCAGGGTGACTGGCCACTATAAGGGAAGAAAAGAGGGGAGGAGAACTTATGATTGCTTAATTAATTAACTTGGTATAAATGACTTTGGGAGGACATAAATGAGACGGGTTGCCATGAATAAAGGAAAGGCATAGTTGTATCTGATGAGGAAGTAGGGATTGAAGATAAATTGGAGATACATTCTCCATTGACAAAACAAGGCAGGTTCGTTGCCTTGGTTTTTTAGGGATTTTGGACCTTAAGATGATAGAATCCAGGGAGGGTCCCTTCATAGAAGTTATAGCCAAGAGTGTTAGCTTTCCAACGAGTATAACCTCGCCTAATTTGGAGTCCTGAAACTCCAGATACAAATAAAAATATGAGGAGAGGTCAAGCTGCCACCCCTGTTGGTAGATTCGGTCAAGTCGATAAAATGACAAAATTTAGCCATAGTAAGAGTACAATTTGTTTTATTGCCCTTCGTAAAGTGTGTAACATCGTGTCTTGATCTTCAAAAAGGAATAAACTGTGATCAAAATTGAATTCATGATGTCCACTTAGACTACTAATAAGCTGAAAATGTTAAAGGATAATAATGAGGAATGTAAGTGACAAAGAAAAGATTGGTAAAAGAGAAATGAATATTATTGCCATTGTTTCTGTTGTGTTGTGATATGTGGACTAATATGGAATAATGATGGGTGTTTATGGTTTCAGGAGGAACCGCGGGAGGAGTGCAGCAACAACAGGGGAACGCATATCGAGCGTCTACAGCTGGTAGGTACTCCGTACCTATATCTCCTCTAGTTAATAATTATTTTAACTAACTATTGAACTAAAAAATTTGGTGCTTATTGATGAGGAATAGAAAAGGGGGAATGGAAAGGTTAAATGACGGGAAAATATAAACGGAGAACTAGATTTAATTTATGGGTTCTTTGGGAGGAAATGAATAGTAACAATGAATTTTGGGAATCACTATTTCTCGAATTTGATTAGCCTGTCCCAGATATGGGAGGCTATTGATGTTAGCTAAGTTGGTTAACATCGGCATTACCGGTACGTGGGAGGAGAAATATAAAATTTGATTAACTATTCGGGTTGAGAATAGTTAATGATATCGACGGGTGACGTCGATATCGACAAAATTTATAGACTTGATTAGCTTTCCGAGGTGAAAGCTAATGATGTCAAGAATCCTTGATATCAGCATACCCGAGGACCTCCCAAGGTAACATAGAACATTGATTAACTATTTCGGTCTAAAAGTAGTTAATGACACCAACAGTTGTGTTAGTGTTGACATTTTCATGAATTTGTTTAGTTGGCCCCAAGACGGGCACTAAAGATACTAATGGAGGTCATTAGTGTCGGTAGTAGTCTTCCTAATGTAGGGAGTAGTTAAAGGAAATAAATTGGATAATCCTTAAAAGGGGTTGGTGGTGGTGTATTGAATTGCATATGACTTAAGTAGGTAGATGAGCTGTATAAATTTTTTTCTATGAATTGTTTGTATTTTATTTATTTTGAATTATATGGAAAATTTATGTTTTGCAAGTCCCTCCCATTCACGTCAGGAGTAGAATTTAGGTTCCTTGATCCCTTTTTGTATAAGTTAGGAACTTAGGGATTATTCATGTAATTTTGTTATCCAGTAAACATGTAACCTGAATAGAATATTATACTCCTTATATTATTTTGTTTTTGGAATATTTATGTATTACTCTATGCTTGGGAAATTATAGTGTACTAGCTTCTGTTTAGAATGCTAAACTGTGTTGTGCTTATATATGAAATTTTAGTGCTTGGATGGTTCTCTTAAATACTAACTTATGCATGTGATATGAGATGGAGATTGAGTATGAAGATTTGTCCTGAGTTTATTCTCGAATGAATTAAATGGTTGATTTGTACCAATTATGAATGTGATTATGGGTGAGATGTGATTATAATTGTGTGCAGGGTAAATTGTTGATAACTTGGGACCTCCCGATATAGGGGAGACTTTGCCGAAATTTCATTAATAATTTCAGTGAACTTAATAAAAAAATGCTCCATTTACCTTTTTATGTGGAAGTTAAACGGATAAATTGATTTAACTTTTGAGGCTGTTACAGTTGGTATCAGAGCCACTGGTTGAAGTTTCAGGGATTGAAATACTGATGTGAATTTGGAAACATGTTGTAGGATGGCTCATACAGGACAAGAAGCAAGAGCAGACCCGTTCTCTATGCAGGGGAGAGAGTATGGCTCACTATATGGGAACGAAAATGAAAGGGACCAACTCATGGACACTGCCTCCCACCAACCTGCAGCGTCGGCCCATTTAGAGAGGGAAGAATCAGGGGGACATCAGGATGACCCTGCCTCTCATCAGGCAGAAGTGTTACTGCCTGGAGCAGCAGGTGGTCAAGGACTAGAAGATAGGCCACCACTAGTGGCACCGACAGTCACCCCGAATCCATATTCAGACCCCATATTTCTGGAGCAATTGGTCAAGGCAGTAGCAATAGGGATGGTCGCAGGTGCATCCAATTCCACTCCTCGAGTAAAAAGAGTAGTCACCCTGGTTCAATGGGTGAAGGGCATGCGAAAAATGGGTTGCACGACCTATTCAGGGGAAGAAGATGCCGAAGTAGCAGGACATGGTTGAGGAAGGTAGAAAGGGTCATAGATCAGATGCAAGTGCCAAAGGAAACTCGAGTAGACTGTGTGACCCAGCTGTTAACAAAGAGTGCCCACTCCTGGTGGGAGACTATAGAGAAAGAATGGCAGGAGAAGAATTGAGGTGGAAACACTTTCGAGAAGAATTTGAGGAGCGGTACTACTCCGGGCAGCACCGAAAAGAGAAAGAACAAGAGTTCCTGGATTTGAAATAGGGGAATATGACCATCCTGGAGTATGAGAGGAGGTTTCAGGACTTATCTATCTTTGCCAACACCCATCTTCCCATTGAGTATCATCAGGTGGAACGGTTTTGGGAAGGGATTAGGCAGGAGCTGAAATTAATTTTGGTGGCTATGTAGTTTCAGTAGGTCCAAGAGTTAGTGTGAGCTGCTTAGGGTATGGAAAGAGTAATGAATGACACCCCAAGGTTAACAAGTGAGCAGAGTCAGACTACAATATTCAAAAGAAGGGATTTCATACCTCCTATAGGGAGGAATCCTCTTTCAAAGAAAGGAAGGAACGGGTCATCATTCGGGCCACTCCCGAGAAAAGGGGGGAGTTTTATTCATGGTAGGAATTCAGGAGGTGCTAAACATGTTAATGCTGGGGGATTAGTGGGAGGTTAGACCTGCCAGGGGATAAGTGTTATAGGGGGTCTATGGAGCAGAGGGGACCTATCTATTTGTTAAAGAAATGGTTTGGGAAAAAACGGTCAGTGCAAATTTTGGTGGGGTATGGTGGGGTTACAGTCCATAGGCTGCAGACACCTAGTGCTAGGTTGTCATGCACTGCCACAGAGAGTTCCAAAGGTTGCAGGGGGTAGGGTTGTGCCCTAGGCTGCAAACACTTGGCGCTGGGCTACCATGCCTTGGGTGCTAGGTCCAGACACGCGTGCCTGGCTACAGACCCAGGCAAGCAGGTTGGCAGAACCACGCACCTAGGGTCTAAAGGGTTGTTGGGTCGTTACAGCAGGACCTAATAGTGTTGGGTCCTGCTTACACCAGGACCTAATTGTGTTGGGTCTTGCTGGACCCATTAGAGTTGGGTGCTCCCCCTAGTAGGACCCAAGAGTTTAATTTTTTTTCTCATACGGTAAAGAGCACACAAATAGATGAATTTTTTATATTGTACAAAAATTGAGTGGTGATAATTTTTTTTTTCATTTGAGGTTGGGTTGAATTTCCTTATTAAAGCATGTTTGTTTTTGCCTTTCAAAAATGCTTTTCAAAATAAATAAAATTTTTTTCTTTACTTCGAATTAAGATTTTTATTTTTTTCCTCTTGAATTTTTTTTTCAAAATAAAAGCATTTAGAAAAATTATAATTCTAATATTGTCATATTAAAGTTGATGGCACTCTAAATAAATTTTTTATTCACATAATATACTTTATATATTTGTATTAAATAAAATAATTTTTTAACAATAAATTTTTTTCTTTACTTGAATTTAAAAGAATTACAATGATAACATTACTTCTCACAACGTGCTAATGGAGATGAAGTGTATCCCTCTTGAACCGAATTCAGAAGTTTAGTTCATGGTTGCTAGAAAATTGACAAAAGCAGAGAAGAAATGAATGATTTTTGGCCTTGTTTCAGGTATGTTCTGATCTCTTAATCCACCCCTTTTGCTATCGAAATCTTCTAGATTATTAGGCTAATTAGGATTCTTCATGATGCTAAATTCGTTCCTTCTTTATCTTGTCTTTAAGGTTGGATAAATCTTCTCAGAATTTGTGTTGAGAACTGATTCTGCTGCTGTCACAATTTTGTTGTAATTCCAACTCTACTGCAACATAGACTTTGTTTTTGACTTGATTTCTTGCAATATTCGACTATCCCAGCTGTATTCATTCATTCATGGTATGTTAGAGGCTTAATCTGCATCTTTCTTGGGTCTTGAGGCCCACCGTTTTTTTGTCAGACTCTCAGCCGTATTAGGATGCTCAACACTATTGGTTTCCTGATCATAGTAGGAAACCCATCTCATCCTCCAGATTGTGTCCGAAGTTTGGCCTTCAAAATATTTTTATATGAATTGGAGTCCTTCATTAAAGTTGTATTCCTGGATGTGCAGATGAATTTGGGCTTTTGAATATCATGATTTATTCCCGTTTGAATATCTAGTGTGAAAGTAGAGAATCCTGCAGCGAGTAAGATTCTGATCCGAATTTGCAGGTCTGATTTGAGGTCCTAATGAGATCAGATTTTTGCCTATATAACTTCCTGGAAATCTTGACACGTGTACTTCAACTTAGATTAAGCCCACATTCTCATTCTGGAACTCTAACTTGGCAAAAAACCTATCACAAGAAGCTATATCAAAAAAGTAAAATGCAGAATTTCTTATCTTTTAGCGATTAATTCACGAAGTCTCTTCTGCATGCCAAACTCATAAAAATAACTTCCAATCAACTCGAATAAGTTCAAAATCCCTTAAAAAGCATAGTGTATAAGGAAGAAAAACACATTTACATTTTGCACTTATCAATATTGCTGACAGTAAGACCCTTCACTGTTGTGTATTGCTGTCAGCAGGACCCAACAACAGTGCTGGACCTAAGTTTATTGGGCCTAACTCTGCTGCCAGACCCAATAATGGTGGGTCTGGGTGCCTAGCTGAAGCAGGACCCACTAAAGTTGGGCCTTGCTTCCACCAGGACTAAGCAGAGGTAGGCCCAATTTCCAACAAGACCTATTGTTGCTGGGTATTTTTGTCACCAAGACCCAGTAGCGTTGACCAAGTTTGTTTCATTTGAAATTTGGGCCTGTAATTGGGCCGAAGGAAACCGGTCTCGCCAGGTCAACCCGTAACTTGGGCGACTCGACCAAAACCCGGTAGAGACCTATTTTTTTTAATTTTTTTCATCCAACCTAGAGACCCCTCTTGTTTCATATTTTTTAGTTAATTACTAATTCATTTCAAAGTTCACTATATAAATATTAGAAGAATGTTTTATTTTTTCAATGTGGGATAAAAAACATTTTTGGTTTAAATACTTCAAGTTAGAAGAATAAGATAGTATCTTTTCAATGTGGGATAAATTTTGTTGAGGTAATCTTTTGAATTTAATTGTTTACAACATGTATAGCCTATATCCACATGGATTATTTCTATATTTTTTCATATAAAATATTAAAACCTCAAATAATTTTTTTTCAATTTTCCCAGTTTGACTCGAGTCAACCCTTATAACCCAGAACCCAACCCCTTTGCCAATTCAACCCCTATGTCGAGTTTCGTAACTATAGTTGTCATAAAAATATATATTTTTAATTTGTTATATTTTTTGAAATATCAAAATGCGTTGAAAAATTATACATAATATTTTTTATAAAAAATAAAAATATTTGACCAGCGGCAAAGCACGGGTCAGAAAACTAGTACACTTTTAAAATGCTTGAACATATAGTTATGTATTATATTTGAATATTTAGGATTAACCAAGGCAATAAAAAAAGTAATGAATAGAATAATTAATTAGTTCAGTTTTTATAAAAGACTAAATTAATATGCGATAAAACTAAAAAGAGATAGAAATAATAATTATAACTAGATGAATTTTGAAGAGACTTGGTTGCACAATCTTGTCGGTTTGATTGCTTTTGGTTTATTTTTTTTAGTAATATTCGCTTTGTTTCTGTAAATCTGGTATTTCATCTTCCCTTAAGTTTCTGCAATTTGGTATTTCATCTTCTCTTCAGTTTCTACAACTTGGCATTTGCATTCTAGTTTTTCAATTTTTTGTTTTTGTGTAATCATATAACTTCGAGAAGATATTTGTTTAGTTTTTAAGATATCTGTTTAGTTTTTGCAATTTGGTATTTTGTTTTTGGCTGCTTTTGCATTCTGGTTCACTGTAATTGTTGATTATAGCTACTGAAAGAGATGATTCGGTTCAATCTGTGAGTGTGAGGTTAGATGGGAAGAACTATTCGTATTGGAGTTATGTAATGTGAAATTTCTTTAAGGGCAAAAGGATGTGGGGATATGTCAGTGGAACCTATATGGTGTCTAAGAATACTGAGGAAGGGGATGTTGCTTTGATAGATGCATGAGAAGGAAACAATGCAAAGATTATTACTTGGATTAACAATTTTGTTGAGCATTCTATAGGTATGTAGTTGGCGAAGTATGAGACAACAAAGGAGGTTTGACATCATCTGCAAAGGTTATGCACGCAATCAAATTTTACAAAGTAGTATCAATTAAAAAATGACATATGAGCTCTTCACCAGAAAAATATGAGTATTTAGGAGTTCTATTCTACAATGACAGATCTTTGGGATCAACTAGATACTTGTAGAGAGTCCAACATCATAAACCATGGTGAGACCAGTCTTGAAAAGTCCAGATGATCGCTCAGAACCAAGTCCAGGTTCAATAATATGTATTTTGTTTCAGGACCATCGCATGCATGACAGGAGTAGATCCTAGCTTATGTTCACTTTTTGTTATTTATTTTTAGAGAGCATATCCTTGTATTTTGTAATATTACAATATTTATATAATGTAATTTGTATATTTGATGTTTAAACTTGAATAGATAAACTTAACTCTAAAATTCATATAATCATGTTCCATGTATGCATGTATCTTATTTATTCCTCTATAATGATAGTTGTTGTTCAATGTATGTTATAAATATTATGGTTGTGTTGACGATGATGTTTATGGGATTGAGAGCTAGGATGATTGGGTCGTGATTGAGTTATGAGATGTGAGTTATTAGAAGTGTAAACAGGTTATATGTTGATAACTTGGGATCTCCCGGTATAGTGTAGACCCTGTCAAAATTTTGGTAAACTTTTATTATGAAATTCATATATACACAAAAACAAATTACCCTATTTCCCATTTGACATGAGATTGTTGTTTTATCCCAGATATGGGGATGTTACATTTTGGTATCAGAGCATCTGGTTGAAATTTCAAGAACTGAAGCAATGATGTGGTTTTGGAAAATATATTACATGATGGTTCGCACACAACAAGGAGCAGTGACAGACTCATCTCCCATAAAAAGGAGAGAGTATGACTCATTGGATGTAACGAAGCTGAAGGGGATCCACTGGTAGAAACTGCCTCTCATCTACTTGCAGTATCAGCCCATTCTAAGAGGGGAGAATCAGGGGGGCATCAAGATGACCTTGCACCCCGTAGGGCAGAATAGTTGCTGCTCGGAGAAACAGGTGGCCATAGACTGGGAAATAGGCCTCCACCGGCTGCACCGACAACCATACCAAATCCATATTTAGACTCTGCATTTATGGAGCAACTGGTCAAGGCAGTAGTAGCAGGGATGGCCGTAGGCACGTCCAGTCCTGCCCCTCGAGTAGAGAGAGTGGTTACCTTAGTTAAATGGGTGAAGGGTATGCATGAGATGGGTTGTATAAGCTATTCAGGGGAAGAAGATGCTGAAGTAACAAGACATTGGTTGAAAAAGGTGGAAAGGGTCATAGATCATATGCAAGTGCCGAAGGAAACTCGAGTGGACTATGTGACCTAGTTGTTAATAGAGAGTGCCCACTCCTGGTGGGAAACTATCAGAGAAAAAAGAGCAAGAGAAGGGTGAGCTGGAGAGATTTTCAAAAGGAATTTGAAGAGAGGTATTACTCTTGGCAGCATAGAAAGGAAAAAGAGCAGGAGTTCCTTGACCTGAAGTAGGGGGATACGACAGTTCTAGAGTATGAGAAGAGGTTCCAGGACTTAGCAGTTTTTGCCTCTACTTACCTTCCTAGAAAGCGCCATAGGGTAGTGAGGTTTCGTGATGGACTGAGGTAGGAGCTAAGGGTGATATTGATATCCATGTAGTTTCAATATGTTCGAGATTTGGCACGGGCTAAGGGTATGGAGAAGGTGATGAGGGATGCCACGAAGCCATTGGTTGAGCATAGTCAAACGACTGGTGCTAAGAGGAGAGATTTTGGGTTTTCAATTGGGAGACCTCCTTTTCCAAAGAAAAGGAAGAGTGGGCAATCATTAGACCAATTCCAGAAAAAAGGTGGGAATTTCACCCCAGGGGTAGCTCAGGAGGATCTAGACAATTTGGTGGAGGGGGATTGTTGCGATGTCGCGATCACACAAATTAATTATCGTAGCTTAAAACACAACACATAAGATAGTATAGAGCAAGCAAGGGGTCGATCAGAAAATTATCTAGGCTAAAGCAAAAGTCAACAAAAAACTATCAAGCAAAATTATATCCACTATATCCATCAAGAAAGCAATAAAAAGACTTACCTGTCAGACGTTCAATCATTTGGTCCATGAATGGTAATGGGAAATGATCTTTGCGTGTGGAAAGATTAAGCTTTCTATAATCAACAAATAGTCTCCAACCACTCGAGATATGAGTAGGAATGAGTTCATCCTTTTTGTTCTTTACCAACATGATTTCGGTCTTTTTGGGTACCACATGGATAGGCGCCACCCATTTACTGTCAGTGATGAGGTAAATGACTTTTATATCTAATAGTTTCAAAATTCTCAACTTTCACTACCTCCATCATAGACGGATTCAACCTCCTTTACATTACCCTCGTTGGTTTCATATAGTATGTGATGCATACACATCAAGGGACTAATGCCCTTGATGTCGGCTAAAGTCCATCCAATAGTATTTTTGTGATCGCACAACAACTTCACAAGTTATTCCTTTTGCGCACTTGTCAAACCTTTTGCTATGATAACGAGAAGTCTATTGTTGTCGCCTATAAAAACATGCTTCAAATTATTGGGCACAGGTTTCAATTCTAACTCGGGGGCCTATAAAATAGATGGCAACAACTTTTTATGTGAAAGTACTAAATCAACAAAGACATTATCAAGGGGAATGGTTTGCAAAGCTCACAAAGCCAATGTTGATTCCTGCACGTTTTGGGGAACACATATGTGCCTCTCCATCTCTTCTATCTCGGTAAAATCATAGCCATAGCTCAAAGCCACGCTTAATCCATCCTCACAATCAAAATCAAAAACTTGTTGCACACACTTATCAACTTGGTCATAGCATGTGATAGAATAAACATTGCTATAAGGATATTTTATTGCATCATAAAAATAAAATTCAATCTTTTCATCTCCTGCTTCCATGGACAAAGTATTCATACCACAATCAATTTTTGTATTGGCCGTTTTCAAGAATGGTCTCCCAAACAATATAGGTGTTGTTGGATGAATCACAAGAATCATGTTCCATATCAAGAATATAAAAATCACATGGAAAAAACAAACTATCAATCAATCTTGATTAAGACATCTTCTATCACACCAAGTGGATAAACAAAACTATGATCCGCAAGTTGTATTCCAATATTAGTTTTATTCAAAGGGTCAAGACTAAGAGAATCATAAACATATTTAGGCATAACACTAATGGATGCACCTAAATCGCATAAAGCCCTTTTAAAACTTGCATTACCAATAACACATGGGATAGTAAATGCACCTGAGTCTTTTTGCTTTAAAGGCATGTTCTTTTAAACAACAATAGAAACAACTTCACCCTTAATTACCATTTCATGGTCTTTTAGCTTATAGGCTCTCTTGGTAGTACACAACTCCTTCAAGAATTTGGTATATTTGGGAATTTGCTTGATGGCATTAATCAAAAGAATGTTGAGTTCCACTTTCTTGAAAACTTCTAAAATCTGTTTTTCTTTATCCTAATTCTTAGACCTAGAAAAACTCACAGGAAATGGTGGAATTGTTTTAAAACTGGAATTCATTGAGTGAGGACATACCTTTGGAGTGTTGGTCGTTGTTTCAATTTGTGAAGGAGGAAGATTTTTCTTCTTTATACTCAATTCAGTTTCTATCTTCTCTTCTTCCTCCATCTCAATTTATTTTGACCTTTTCTCTTCAAGTTCTTTCCCACTTCGCAGCGTGATCACACTAAATTCTCTTTTGGATTCAATGCTTGGGAGGACAACTTTCCATTGATTTATACCTCCAATTTCCCTACACTTGAAGCTACTTGCCCTATTTACTTCTCTAAGTTGTGAATGCTTGACCTTGTTATCTGTTGAAAAGATATGACAATTTGTTGCAACGTCACTATATTAGAAGCCAAGGTTTTTATCATCTCATGAAGATCATCACTAGATGACCCCATAACATTGGAGTTTGTGAATGCAGGTGGCTATCTCGCTTGATAATTCTGTTGGGGCTAAAATCCATGAGTGATGTGAACCCTAGCGGAACTTAATGGAATTCACGACCTTAAGCTAAATCTAATCCAAGTTTGTTGAGATTTGAATGAGCTTGTCACAATGAAAGACTTGCTCCAAGGCAATAAGACTATAAACCAACTCGATCACAACGCCTACATCTGGAGACGAGCAAAAGAAGTATAAATTCACAACAAAGAATGGTCAATTCTTTGAAAAGATGAAAATCAAAAACCAAGATTGAGCAACCAAAAGTCGACTACAATGCTGAAAATATCATCAAAAGTCTACCCAAAAAATTATTCCTAAAGAGTATTTAAACTCCAAGCCAAAACCCTAGTTTCCCTAATGAGTCTCACATAAGCCCAATTTAAATAATAATCAACCCAAGATAAAACTAGCCCAAACTAATTAAAATAAACAAAATAAACAAATCTAAGACCCAAATAAAATGTCTCCTCTCAAAATAAATAAAGTTTGATAGCCCAACTAATTAAATAAGACAAGTTCGTTGTTTTCGCATTCTGTCTGGCAGCAGCAAAAAGCCCAACTGAAAACGGATGGTTCTCTCTCGTTTTAATGAATTAGAAGGCATGCTATATACCGTTGGAAATGTATGGAAGTCTAGTTTCCAACCCAACTAGAATCACATCGAAATTCTATTTGTAGATTCAGTTATTACCCAAAGAGTAACGAAAGGTCAAACTATTTGAATCTAGTCTTCTTCTCTCAATCCTTGTGTAATGGTCTTGATTCCACCAACAAGCCCCTCTTGAACATGAATCAGATTAATCAAGGCTTGCTCTTTATTATTACAAATCCTCTTAAAGTCCACCTTAGCCCATGTATCTTGAAGAAATCCATTAAAAGCTTCTTTGAACTTCTTAGCCCTAAGCCTAGTAACTAGATCAACTAGAACCTCCAATGGATCCTTTGATGGTTGGATCACATCATCTCCTCTCTCCTCAAAAGAATTCGACCTCAAATCATCACCTACATCAAACAAAGAAAGACTAGAATTATTGAATGTAGCACTAATACCATACTTACCTGGTAGATTCACTTTGTAGGCATTATCATTAATCCTTTCTATGATCTGATAAGGACCATCTCCTCGAGGCATCAACTTTGATCTTTTTTGTTCAGGAAACCTTTTCTTCCTCATATGCACCTAAACCCAATCACCTGGTTCAAATCTCACTAATTTTTGTCCTCTATTGGCTTTGTTTGCATATTGTTCATTCATCTTTTTTATTTGTTGCTGAATCTTTGCATGGAGATCTTTCACCACCTATGCTTTTTTATTACCATCAAGACTAATCCTTTCATCAACAAGTAAAGGAATCAAATCTAATGGTGTCAAAGGGTTAAAACCATACACAGTCTCAAATGGTGAATAATCAGTAGTGCACACACTACGATTATATGCAAATTCAAGAATGGCAAACAATCTTTCCAATTTCTAAGATTCTTTTGAATGATAGCCCTTAACAATTGAATCAAAGTCCGGTTAACAACAGTTTGGTCATTTGTTTGTGGATGACAAGTAGTAGAATATAAAAGTTTAGTTCCTAACTTACCCCACAAAACCTTCCAAAAGTAACTCAAAAACGTAATGTCTCGATCGGATACAATGCTTCTAGGAAGACCATGTAGCTGAATGGCCTCTCTAAAGAATAGGTCAGTTATATTTGTTGCATCATTGGTTTTATGGCAAGTAATGAAATGTGCCATCTTAGAAAATCAATCTACAACAACAAATATAGAATCTCTCCCTTTCCTAGACATAGGTAAACCCAAAATGAAATCCATAGAAATATCAACCCAAGGTTCCTTAGGAATAGGCAAAGGTGTGTGTAGTCCATGAGGCATTACCCTAGACTTGGCTTGTCTACATGTTATGCACCTATCACATATTCTTTGCACATCTCTTTTCACATTAGGCCAATAAAAGTGCTCATGCAGAACCTTCAAAGTTTTAGCAATTCCAAAATGCCCCATTAAACCTCCTCCATGTGCTTCCCTCATAAAAAATTCACATAAAGAACAATTAGGCACACATAATTTATTTTCCTTAAATAAAAATCCATCATGCCTAAAATATTTATCCTTGGCCGAAACCTTGCATGTGTCATATATAGCACTAAAATCATGATCATCAAGATACAACTCCTTAATATACTCAAATCCTAGCAATTTAGTATTAAGAGTATTAAGAAGAACATACCTTCATGACAAGGCATCAGCAACCACACTTTCCTGACCTTGTATTTAATCACATATGAAAAAGTTTCAATAAACTCAACCCACTTAGCATGTCTCCTACTTAACTTACCTTAACCCTTCAAATGTTTCAACGATTGGTGATTAGTATGAATGACAAACTCTTGGGGCCATAGATAATGTTGCCAAGTCTCCAAAGCCCTCAACACTGCAAACAACTCTTTGTCATAAGTAGGATAGTTAAGAGTTGCACCATTGAGAATAAGTAGGATTCAAGGCAGCACCCCCTCTTTTTTCCTTTGAAATATTATGCACTTGTAGAATATTGGCCAAGGAATATATCCTTGTGTCTAATCTGGGCTTTACTTATATTGTATGTTGTTATTGCCTTCATAGGCCTATATTATAGTAGGTGCAGTTTATTGCTTGTTTGGGTTGTGCCTCTTGATTTGGTTGTCCTCTGTTGGTCATGTTTGCTGGCTTTTTTATTGCTAGCTTGTTTCTTCTGGGAAGCCTGCTTTGACAGTTGGTTTGCAGGCTTTGTGGCTGCTGATATGCTTGTGGCCCTGCTATTTGGGTTTGTTAGAAGTTGTTGATTTCTCTGTCCTGTTTTGAGCCTATGTGGGGTCTCATGCAGGTGGGTTTTGTTCCTGTTTACTTCAGAATGGGAGGCTGCTTATCCAATCCTGATGTGCCCTGTTGTGGGGCTTTGGTTGCTCAATGCTATTGGTTTGAAGATAGTGGTCCAGGCTATCTTGATGCGGTTTTGCTGTTAGTTGTATTTTGCATTTCTTGTTCGCCTTAGTGGGAGCATGTTCCCTTAGGCTTTTTTATTTCTCTTTTGCCCTGCATGAGGGCTATTCATGCTTTTGTATATGGGATCCTATCCCCTTTCTCTGGTTGGCTTATGCTGGGGAGAATGTTCCCCTGCACTCGCCTTTTGTGTGTTGCTAAGGTTTGTTCAAGGGAGTCTGTTCCCTTTACTGGTGTATATAATGTTCTGCTGGTTTCCAGCTTGTATCGCAAGCTTGTCTTGCTCTTTTTTGATCTATACAATTCTTACATTTGATAAAAAAAAAAAGAGATGCACCATTGAGTTTCTCACTAAAATAAGGAATGGGCTGTTTTTCTTGCATTAGAATAGCTCCAATACCTATTCCTGAAGCATCACATTCAATCTCAAAAGCTTTATTAAAATCAGGTAAAGATAGTAAAGGTGCCGAAATCAACTTTGATTTTAACAAGCTAAAAGCATTTTCTTGTTCTTCTCCCCACTTGAAACCCACGACTTTCTTAACAATTTCAGTCAATGGAGAGGCTATCGTACTAAAGTCTTTAACAAATCTCCTATAAAAACTAGCCAAACCATGAAAACTCCTAACATCTATTATGGATTTTGGTGTAGGCCATTCTTAAATAGCCTTAACCTTAGACTCATCCATCTCTGTACCTTTTGCACTAACCACATATCCAAGAAAAACAATCCTATCCATGCAAAAGTCACACCTTTTCAAATTAGCATATAAGAACTCTTTTCTAAGCACATTAAGAATTTGTCTCAAATGACCCATATGCTCATCAATCTCCTTACTATAAATCAAGATATCATCAAAGTAAATGACTACAAACTTACTAATAAAAGCACACAACACATGATTCATCAATCTCATAAAAGTACTAGGTGCATTAGTAAGTCCAAAAAGCATAACCAACCACTCATACAAACCATATTTAGTTTTAAAAGCAGTTTTCCATTTATCCCCTTCTTTCATCCTAATTTGATGATAACCACTTTTCAAATCAATTTTCAAAAACAATTTAGAACCATGTAATTCATCCAACATATCATCTAATCTAGGAATGGGATGTCGATACTTTACAGTGATGTTATTGATAGCTCAGCAATTCACACACATTCGCCAAGTATTGTCCTTTTTTGGAACAAGAAGCACGAGAACTGCACAAGGACTCATTCTCTCTCGAATGTATCCTTTCGACATCAACTCCCCCACTTGCCTTTGAAGCTCCTTTTTCTCTTCAAGATTGCTCCTATAAGCCGACCTATTTGGTATAGATGCTCCTAGAACAAAGTCAATTTGATGCTCAATACCTCTAATTGGCGGCAAACCACTAAGAATGTCATCCGGAAAGACATCCTCAAATTCCTGCAAAAGAACTTTAACAACACTAGAAACATAAGAATCTAAATAATCTGAGTTAAAGAATGCCTCCTTATACATAAGTAAAATAATAGGCAAGTCAGAAAGATATGCATGTTTAAGATCATTAGATTTTGCAAAAAAATTGTGTTTCCTAATTTTTTCTACACACTCTTCTTTTCTCACCCTTTCTTTCTTCTCTCCACTCTCGACTTTCCTTTGATTTTTTTCGTTCTTGGCCATGACCCTCCCCTAATGTCCTAAGGGTTGAAACTTTGTTCCCTTTTGTTTTCAACTCATGGCTCACTTTCTTTTCTCTCTTCCTCACATCCTCACCATGTTGTTCAGCTTGTTTTTCTATTTTGGCCAAATCTTTTTGTTCCTCCACTTTGACCGAAACATGTTGCTCTTCCTCATAACTTTTCTTCAATTGAAGTTGATCTTCATACACTTGCTTTGGTGAGAGTGGGGCAAGTGTATAAATCCTTCCATCCTTCTCCAATGAATACATGTTCTTAAACCCATCGTGCTTGACTTTTCTATTAAATTGCCAAGGCCTCCCTAGTAACAGATGAGTAGCATGCATAAGCACAACATCACATAATACATCATCCTTATATTTGCCTACTGAAAAGGAAATCATCACTTGTCTAGTCACCCTAACAACACCACATTCATTCAACCATTGAAGCTGATAAGGCCTCTCATGCTTTGCGGTATTCAATCCCAACTTTTTAACCAAAGTAACACTAGCAATATTAGTACAACTACCAGTATAAATGATCATACTACATACCTCATTGTTGATTAGGCATCTAGTATGGAAGATGTTCTCCCTTTGTTGCTCCACATCATCCTCCTTAGTTTGAACACTATGCGACCGTCTAATCACCAAAACTTTATCACCAATAGCATACTCTAAATCACTAGCATCCTCAAGTGGTGGCATGTCATCACAATCAGACTCCTCATTAGTGAACACAATCTCTCCATCATCCCTTAGAATCATAACTCGCTGATTTGCACACTCTGATGCATTGTGTTTGATTAGTACTTAAAAGTGTATTTTTATCAAGGTTTTATAACATTATTTTGCACTTGAAGTATCAAAAACTCCTTAACTAGAGCATGTTTTATAATAACAAGTCTGATAATATAAGATACCTTTAATTTATGATAAATATTCATTTTAAATGCAGGCCTATCACATAAATCAAAGGATTGATTGATGAGTTTAACTAATAAAATTGAGAAGACAAAGAGAGGGTTAAGCTTAGAAAAGAGGTGCTGGTTGAATTCAAATTGAAACACCATTTGGTTATTGGATCATAACTAGAGCTGTAGAAATTGGATTTAGGTCTTGTTTATATGGATAGAAAGCTAAGACATAGGCCTAAAACTTTCATGAAGAGTCCAAGATTCAAAAGGATCTTTTTCAAGTTCAAATTGTAGCAATAATAGAGAAGTCGGAATCTGTCCTGCAGCCCAGACACTATTCAGTGTTCAACCCATATCTCGAGTTCTAGAAGTTGAAATGACCTCATTCTTATTTTGTTGGAAAGCTGAGACAATTTTTCAGAACTTTCATGAAGACTATCTGTTCAAATTATGATGTTAGCAATGACATTTTATGTAGACAAGAAGATAAAGATTGTTACAAAGTCAATAGGTGGCCACCCACTCAACAATTAGTTATCAAATCAATAGTTCTGAATTTTGTCCTATAAAAGGAGGCATTTGCCATGTATTTAGGCATCTTGGTTTTTAGATCAAGATCATTTCCTTAATTGCTTTCTTTCTTTGTAGTTTTTATGTTCTAGTTTTATTTCATGTTATAGTTTCATTAATATCTTGTTTGTGCCTTTCATTTCCTTTACTATAGTTATATAATTATGTTCTCATCTTATTTATTTATGTTTCTCTTCTTCATAATGTTTAGCTAAGTTTAATATGTCAAGGTGAAATGGTTTCACTAATGGTATTAGAATAGGTATAATATAAACTCAACATGGACTTCAATGTTTATATGCAAGAAAGTTTGTTATTAACATGTCTTATCTTTTTATCTTACTAATTCTTAATACCTTGCTTGTTAAATGATTAATCTAGATTTGTGTTGTAACTCCTGGGTATATTCTTGCATTTTTAACTTACAAAAAGAAAGGGGGGGCAAATAATTATATATATATATATATATATATATATATATATAAGTTAATGAAGTGGAAATTATTATCTAATAATGTGAATGTGAGACAAGGATTAAATTGAATAAATCAAACTTTTTGGCCAAATGGTTTCAAAACAAATCAAGGAAGGACATAAATGAAAACGGGGAGGGGGGACTTGTAAATATATAAACAAGTGAGGAGTGGAATTTAAGGGTGTGTGGCCGATCATGTTAGGGCTTGAGAGGGAGAAGAATTGAGTGAAATTTATCAAAGTTCATCCAAAATAAATTCACAAAAATAAAAAAAGGAAGGAGATATAATTAGTGATTAAAGTTTATTAGGATGGGTTTGAACAAGAAAATCTCAAAAGGGGAACAAAAGATTGTTTTTATTAAAAAGGGGAGGCAATGAGAGGAAAATAAAGGGGGAAGGAGGAAAGAAATTTGTGTGGTGATTTCAAGCTTTCCATCTCTTATTTCTTTGAATTAAAAGGTAACAAATCTTTTACTCTCAATTAAATTGATATATTTAGTATGTTAAGATTTTTTTCAATTGTATTAGTATATAATTATGGTATGAGTTGTGAGGTTGAATGGGTTAAATTATAAAATTATGAAATTATGATGAATTAATGTTTTAATAAATGAAATAACAGTGGGTAATGTTTCAATTTGTGAAATTGAAGAAAAAATAATTATGGGTTCTTTGGAGGAGAGGTTTCGGCCTAGAGAAAGAAAATGAATGAAAATGTTGGATCAATAATTAATTGTTGAGTTATGTGGTAATGTTGAAGATGAAGGAGTTATATTAGTGATGAGTTAATATTGATGAGTGATAATTAAATGAGTTATGTGGTAATATTGATGATGAAGGAATTATATTAATGATGAGTTAATATTGTTGTTTGATAGTTAAATGAGTTATGTGATAATATTGATGATGAAAGAATTATATTAGTTATGAGTTAATATTGTTGAGTGATAATTAAATGAGTTATGTGGTAATATTGATGATGAAGGAATTATGTTAGTGATGAGTTAATATTGTTTTGATAGTTAAATGAGTTATATAATGATATTGATGATGAAGAATTATATTAGTGATGAGTTAATATTGTTGAGTGATAATTAAATGAGTCATGTGGTAATATTGATGATGAAGAAATTATGTTAGTGATGAGTTAATATTGATGAGTGATAATTAAATGAGTTATGTGGTAATATTGATGATGAAGGAATTATATTAATGATGAGTTAATATTGTTGTTTGATAGTTAAATGAGTTATGTGATAATATTGATGATGAAAGAATTATATTAGTTATGAGTTAATATTGTTGAGTGATAATTAAATGAGTTATGTGATAATATTGATGATGAAGGAATTATGTTAGTGATGAGTTAATATTGTTTTGATAGTTAAATGAGTTATATGATGATATTGATGATGAAGAAATTATATTAGTGATGAGTTAATATTGTTGAGTGATAATTAAATAAGTCATGTGGTAATATTGATGATGAAGAAATTATGTTAGTGATGAGTTGATATTGTTGTTGAAAATTAAATGAATTATGTGGTGATGTGCTGATGAAGTAATTAAATTAACAATGAGGTGTTTTGCTGGTTTGATAAGTAAAGTGGCTTTGTGGTTATGTTGTTGATGAAATAATGAAATTGATGACAAGTTGATTTTGTTGAAAGAAAATTTAATTGGTAATGAAATGAACTTGCAAGAGTGGACGAGGCTACAGGAACCACTCAGCAGACAGGTTCAGCTAGCAGGACGCAAACACCAGGTAGGTGTTTAATATCTTGAATATTTTTTCTTTCTCTAAAATTTAGATATTTAATTTTTCCCTCGATCAATGAAATGTTATGTGGAATGCTGGTAGATTTTCTCATAATAATTTATTTTGAAAATGGAAGACTTGTGAGACAGTCATCCTGGAATGGAACTGGTGCCCTGTGAATGGGCAGCTGGTGCACCAATTACCCTGGTATGGAACTGATGCCCTGTGAATAGGCAGCTGGTGGGCCACTTATCCTGGTAGTCCAGCTATGCTGGTATGGAACTAGTGCTGGTAGTCCAGCTGTGCTGATTTTGAACTGAAGTTCTATGATGTGGACAGGTTTGAATTTTGGATTATTGATTTGAGAATAGTACTTGGAAGATGATAGTAAATATGGAAATTTTAAGAGTAACTAAAGTATATATTTATATGTTAATGCAAATGTAAATGCTCTAATTGACCATGATTATCTTCTAAATCATTATGCATGTTCATCTCAATACCGCACCTTCTAGTAGTTTTAGAGTTTACTTCTATTACCAGTAAATCTTTTGGAGATTGTTGATAATAACATTACTATCTGTATATTTTGAAGATTATAATGTTGTGTATTATGAATTTAAATGGACTAGCTTATTTAACTTGTACTATGTTGTGTAAATATTTTCTAATTATAATGGTGATATATATATATATATAAGCATGTAGTTAATATCATTTGTGATAAAACAGTACTTATAAGATTTTATATGATTGAAGGAAGTATATTAAGTCTATAATCTATGGTTTGTGTATCATGGTTAAGGTAACTCTTTCTTCATTTTAGCAAAATAATTATTCATTGAGTTGATATGTTAGAGAAAGTGAAATATTGTTGATTAAGATATGTTGGAGTATAATAAGAACATTGAATTGTGGAAATGGTTGATTAAGGACTAATGTTGATTTTGTCGATAACTTGGGATAGGCTAAATTCGGGGAAACCCTGTCGAACTTTTTTTTAAAAAAAAATATTATGAATTTTCAAAATATATTGCTGGAAAATTTTGGGGTTGTTACTATTGGTATCAAAGCCCTGGTTTTGGTTCAAGATGATAAAAAAAACTCACAAAAAAAAATCATTGTATTATTACTGGATGGTATAAACCAAAAAGGGTGCAACTATTGACCCCTCCCCTTCGAAGAGGCAAGCTCAAGATAGAGGATCTATGGATAGATGTTAAGAGGATCCTTTAGAGGATACTATTTCACATGTACCTCCAGTGTCACTACACCAGAGTATTGGGGGATCAGTCAGACTACAGGCTGAAGAGGGGCCTAGACAAGTTAATACACTACCTCCTGAGGGACTGGGACAACAGGGGCATGAAGGGGTGCCCCCATAAGCACCACCAGGAGCTGCACCAGCACCATATACAGACCTTGTTTTCCTAGCACAGGTTGTTAGAGTAGTGATAGAAAGAATGTCAGGTACGACTGTTCCAGTGGCTCCAGCACCACTGACAGCTCCAGTTACTCTTGTGTCTTCCGATAATATAATTGTGTTGGTAAGGACAGTGAAGAATATGAGGGAGTTGGGGTGTGAAGCTTTTCTAGGTGAGCAGGATGCAGAAATTGTGGGTAGGTGGCTACGGAAGGTAGAAAGCGTTATGACTCAGATGAGGGTACCCGAGGACTGGCAAGTGAGTTGTGCTACCCAGTTACTTTCAGATATAGCTCAAACATGGTGGGAAGTCATTCAATCTCGAAGGACTACTGGAATTTGTACTTGGGGTGAGTTTAGGAAACAGTTTGAGACCTAATTTTTCTCTCCTTTCTAGTGTAGAATAAAAGAACAGGAATTTCTGGCATTGAAACAGGAAAACATGACAGTACTAGATTATGAGAGAAGATTTCATGACCTTTCTTTATTTACCCCATAGTTTGTTACCACTGAGCAGTAGATTATTGACAGATTATGGGATGGATTACACCAGGAACTTAAACAAAGATTGGTTGCTTTGCGGTTTGAGTCCTCTAGAGGACTTATTGAAGCAGCCTAGACATTAGAGGCGTGTATGAGTGAGGGTCAGCAAGGTCAGGTTGGGTTTGGCAAGAGGAAGGACACTGATCCTAAGAAAGGGAAATCTCAGTTTAGTCAGTTTAGAAGGAAGGAGGGGACAACATCAGGAATGGAGCAGAGTTCAGGTATTGGACCTATTGGAAGCCAATCAAGAGGACAGAGTGGATCATTTGGTTGGACTTCTGATCAGAAATCAATTTCATACCCTCAGTGTGTCCGATGTGGCCAGAAACATCCTGGGGACTGTTCGACAACGCTTGGACGATGTTATGTTTGTCGGGGTGAGCATAGGTGGAGGGAGTGCCCACACTTGGGCAAGGATTGTTATTACTGTCATGGACAGGGAAATATCAAAAAGGACTATCCTAGGAGGTCAGAATTCATCCAGACCCAACAACAGTCTCAGAGTCAACAACAATCAGTTATAGTAGACCAACCGGCTAGACAATCACAGTCAGGGGCCAGTGATAGCTGGGGTCGATTTAGAGCCCAAGGTGACCGAACTTAAGGTCGGGTGTTCGCCACTACACGAGAGGAGGCTCGGACTGCCCCAAATGTTGTTGCAGGTACCTTGTTGTTAAATCACTAGCCTGTGTTTGTACTTTTTGATTTGGGAGCTACTCATTCTTTTATTTCTTATAAAACAATAGAAAAATTGGGTATGAGTCCACATAGATTTTTTATGGGGTTTGCTATAAGTACTCCTCTAGGGGAAAGGGTAGATGTTGATATAGTGTATAAGGATGTCAAACTTGTCATTATAGGGTATGAGTTAAGTGCAGATTTAATACCCTTACCATTGCACGATTTTGATATCATATTAGGAATGGATTGGTTGGGTTGGCATAGAGCTGAAATGGACTGTTTTGCAAAAACAATTACCTTCTGTGGACTTATGGGTAGAGGGGTGGTTTTTAGAGGAGAGAGAAATGTCATATCAAATTGTTTTATTTCAGCTATGACAACACAAAAAATGGTGAATAAAGGATGTGAGGTATATCTCGATATGGTGATGAACTTGAATAGTGGGAATAATGAGTTTGCAAATCTTCCCATAGTGAGAGATTTCCCAGACGTGTTTCTAGAAGAATTACCAAGTTTGCCCTCGGAGAGAGAGGTAGTGGTTTCAATTGATGTACTGCTAGGCACAACACCTATAGCTCAAGCACCATATAGAATGGCACCGGTAGAACTAGCTGAGCTAAAATTACAGTTACAAGAACTGTTAGTTAAAGGGTTTATACGCCCCAGCAACTCACCCTAGGGAGCTCCGATGTTATTTGCAAAGAAAAAAGATGGAACTCTTCGGCTTTGTATTGATTACAGGCAGTTGAATAAAGTGACAATAAAGAACAAATATTCGCTTCCACGAATCGATGATTTATTTGATCAACTCAAGGGAGCTAGGGTATTTTTGAAGATAAATATGAGATCCGAGTACTACCAACTCAGGATTAAAGATCTAGATGTACCAAAAACTGCTTTTAGAACTCGATATGGACATTTCAAGTTCTTGGTAATGCCATTTGGATTAACAAATACTCCTGTGGTATTTATGGATTTAATGAATAGGGTCTTCTGACCCTATTTAGATAGGTTAGTTATGGTGTTCATTGATGATATATTGGTGTATTCCAGTTCATATATAGAATATGAAAAACATTTGAGAGATGTACTACAGACTCTAAGAGAACATCGACTATATGCCAAGTTGAATAAATGTGAATTCTGGTTAAATGAGGTGACTTTTGTTAGGGCATGTTATCTCAGCTGAAGGAATCTTGGTGGATCCAAGGAAAGTGGAAGTTGTCTTAAAATGGAAGAGGCCCACAAATATGACAGAGATACGTAGTTTTCTCGAGCTAGCAAGATATTATTGGAGGTTTATCGAGGGGTTCTCTACAATAGCGGCTCCAATGACCCGTTTGACCCGGAAGGAAACGAAGTGGGAATGGACATCAGAATGTGAAAATAGTTTTCAAGAGCTAAAAAGAAGACTCACCACAACTCTAGTATTAACTTTACCCTCTGGAATGGAAGGGTTTGTCATATATAGTGATGCGTCCAAGAAGGGTTTGGGATGCATGTTGATGCAACACGGGAGGTAATAGCTTATGCCTCAAGATAATTAAAAACCCATAAAACAAATTATCCAACCCATGACTTAGAATTGGCTGCAGTAATTTTTGCCTTACGGGTTTGGAGACATTATTTGTACGGGTCATGGGTACAAATTTTTACTGATCACAAAAGTTTACGATACTTGATGACTCAAAAGGAGTTAAACATGCAATAGAGATGATTGGTGGAGCTAATTAAAGATTATGACTGTGTAATAGATTATCACCCAAGAAGAGCTAATGTGGTGGTAGACGCACTTAGTCACAAAAGTAAGTTATTAGTCATAGAACCGAATGATTGTGCTAAAAAAGAACTAATAGCATTAAGAAAAATTGATGCCAAGGTGGAGGTTGGACCTGAAGGTTCCTTATTTGCTCAATTGAGGGTAAAATCAACATTTCGAGAGAAAGTGTTGGAGGCGCAATAAAAGGATATAGAAGTTGATAAAGTAAAGGAGAAGATTAAACTGGGTATTGAGACTCCTTTCCGGATCTTGGATGATGGGATGGTATTAATGGGAAAACAGATGTATTTACCGGGAGACCAAGTTTTGAAAGGGGAATTATTAAAAGAGGCTCATGAAACTAGACTCAATATACACCCTAAGAGTACAAAAATGTACAATGACCTAAAAGAATTCTACTGGTGGCCAAATATGAAGAAACAGATAGTAGATTTTGTAGCCAGTTGTCCTGTATACCAGCAAGTGAAAGTGGAACACTAGAAGCCAGCGGGGCCCTTACAGCCATTGTTAATACCACGGTGGAAATGGGAAGACATTACAATGGACTTTGTATCAGGGTTACCTAGAGGGAAGAAGGGTAATGACGCTATCTAGGTGATAGTAGACCGACTGACCAAGTCTGCTCTTTTCTTACCAATGAAGATGACCAACCCAGTTGATAAATTGGCTAGATTATATGTCAATGAAGTAGTGAGATTACATGGGGTGCCTTTGTCAATAGTATCGGATCGAGATCCTCGATTTACTTCTCAGTTATGACCTGGCATACAGTGTGCATTAGGGTCGAAACTGAATATGAGTACAACTTTTCATCCTCAGACTGACGGACAATCTAAAAGGACAATTCAGACCCTAGAAGATTTATTGAGGGCATGTGCTATGAGTTTGGTGGAAATTGAGAGGATCACTTACCTCTCGTGGAGTTCACATATAATAACAACTATCCAGCTACCATAAGGATGGCTCCATATGAAGCCTTGTATGGCAGAAGATGTCAGACTCTAGTATGTTGGGAAGAAGTAGGAGATCGAAATTTAATGGGGCCTGAGTTTGTTCAGGATACATCAGAGAAGATTAGAATTATAAGGGATTGAATGAAAGCAGCTCAAGACAAACAAAAAAGTTATGCCGATAGACGAAGGAGACCTCTTGAGTTTAATGTGGGGGATAAGGTGTACTTGAAGGTTGCTCCTTGGAAACACTTGTTAAGATTTGGTATGAAAGGGAAGTTAGCGCCAAGATACATTAGACCCTATGAAATCGTGAAAAGAATCGGCCTAGTAGCTTATCAACTAGCCTTACCCCCAACATCTGGTCAAAATACATGATGTGTTTCATGTATCAATGCTATGAAAAGCTGAAATAGATCCAACCCGGGTGCTATCACAAATTCCAATAGAAGTTAATGAAGAATTAATTATGGAAGTCAAATTGATGAGAATTGAGTGCATTTTTTATCCATCGCTTCAAGCATGATTAGGTAGAGGGTTCGTGTTCACATTAGGAGTGTTTTGAAATGCTATCCACCATATCTTGATTAATTACGGAAGCTTTCTCTTAAAGGCGTTGCAAGTATGAATGTTATGTCCATCAATACCAGTATGGTATACACAAGTGAGCTCTAGCTTGTACCTACTGGGGTAAGGTGGCTACAAAGGTGCTAGAGGTTCGGGAGTTATATGCCCAATGCTTAACAGCTTCTAGTACATCTCATTGAAGGGTAGCAGTGATGTAGGTAGTTGTTCTTGGACGTTTTGGTAATTTCTAATTTGCCTTTTGGCTTGAAAGTTTTGGGGCTCAGGTTTTTTAATGTTGGTAATTTGGGATGGAGTGTGGTAGTTTTGGGATGGGTTTTTTCCTACCCTTATAGTCATCTCCAACATGGTTGACCTCCTTCCCTTCGAAGCCGCTTTTCTCAGTGGGTGCGTAAATTCTACCACTCTTGATGCCTTGCTCTATGCGCTCATATGCTGTCATAACATCTGTGAATTGCTAAGCTAAGTTGCCCATCACATGTTTATAGTATAGTGCCTTGAGGGTATCAGCAAATAGATTAACCATCTCTTTATCCAGAACTGAGGGATGCACTTGAGCAGCCGATTCCTGCCATCTTTGAACTTAGGTCTGCCCCTAGCCACTCCCAAGCAACTTGGTTCTGGCATGCCCTTCCAGACCGAAGTTAATAATAATAAAAATAATTGATTTTACCCTTCAAATCACATATATATTTTTTATAGTACTAAAATTTATTTCAAATTTAATAATATGAATGAATTTAATAATATCTATGGTATTAATAATAATATTGAACTTATATGATGTAAGTTTTTATAGTTTTCAATCCGCTCAAATAATAATAATAATAATAATTTTACCCTTGAAATCAATTATATGTTTGTTTTTCAAAATTAATGATATATATTTAAAATTTCTTAATTATGATATTAATAATATTAATTATAATAAAAACAATAAAATTTATAACACATAATAATATTTTTAATATTAACAATATTAATTATATGAAAATTAAAAATATTTATAATACAAATAATTATATTTTTAATATTAATAATAACAATAAACTTACCCAAGTTTAAGTGGGTCTGCTTAATCAAAAAACAAGTTTTGTTGTTTCAACACCTAGATCGGGATTGGCATGGAAGCACTCGATTGATGTGGATGCTGGTGTCATAGATGCTGATTACAGAGGCCTTGCTAGTGTCAACCGATCTTCAAAGAATTCATTTTGATTGTATGAATAATAACTTGTTTCTTATAAGAAAGCATTGCCTACCGATTCAGATTGCTTGCCTTTGATCAGAAAAAGAGCTTGATTAGGCACGACTTTGACTATTGGTTATGAAGAAAAGGATACTTGTAGGCTTATAAAGTGTTTAAGAGATCTCAAGACTAAGAATCACTAGTGCTTGTTTCCTAACCTTTTGTCTTTTGCATTTTTTCCAAAATGATCCATCGTGCCCTCTAGTGTCGGGCTTGGGCCTTTTCTCTTTGTTTTTTCTTTTCTTTCTTCACTTGGTTGAGCATCATCATATTAATTATTTTTGTGGAAAGCTTAAATCTTTTAGATCGTTTGGATTTTCTTCATGCCCCTAGCTTTGTTTGGGCACCTTTGATCATTAAGAATTTTCTTTCATGCCCCTAGTGTTATTTGTGGCACTTTTTATTATTGAGGATTTTTTAATATCTCTCGCAGTTACCCCCAAGTATGGGATGTGATCCTAGCTAATGTTATTTCTGAAAAACATTACTCGACTTAAAAGGGGATTGCATAGGATATATTTTAGCCTCGTGAAAGGATTATCAAAGATGACTTTTCTTCATTTCAAATGTATGCATTTAGGATCGGTAATCCTTGCTTTCATGTGAGTATGCAAAATGATTTCTCACTATTCATTTAGTTAAAACCTAGTTTTGGAGTCATCTCAAGGTTTTCTAATTATTCACTTGAATTTCCAGAACTTGTTTGTTTGGACAAGCACAAATATGATTTCTATTTGTGTACTAAAACTTTGAATTCCCAACAATCCTTGTGAACGTACAAGATCATGCATATTTTTTGAAATAAAATGAAGAATTCTTGGTGCAATTGTTTCATGAGTAAAGAGTGTGCTTGTGTAGGCATGAAACAACAACGAAAATAGAGGCACATTATGAATATTAAGAAAACACATGATCTTTTCAATAAGAAGGGCTCATTTGACATAGAAAATCTTGTGGTGTTATGAGCAAAAATACTAACAAGATTGAAACAAGTTAAAATAGACATGATCAAACAAAAGACAATAATAGGGCAGGCTTCATCCTATTATTTTGGTAAATCTCCTCTTGGGCTAGCCTCCCCACAATAACTGTTGTAGAGGTCTCATTAATGGTGGGGACAAAAAACTATGGTATAAATTCAAGCCCTTCAAAAATTTATGTTGTCTTTTTCACAACCTGCCTTAACCATCGGTGCTTTCAAATTTCCTGGATAGTTCATCACTAGTGCATTTCTGATCCACCGCTTCAAGCATGATTAGGTAGAGGGTTCGTGTTCACATTAGGAGTGTCTTGAAATGCTATCCACCATATCTTGATTAATTACAGAAGCTTTCTCTTAAAGGCGTTGCAAGTATGAATGTTATGTCCATCAATACCAGTATGGTATACACAAGTGAGCTCTAGCTTGTACCTACTGGGGTAAGGTGGCTACAAAGGTGCTAGAGGTTCGGGAGTTATATGCCCAATGCTTAACAGCTTCTAGTACATCTCATTGAAGGGTAGCAGTGATGTAGGTAGTTGTTCTTGGACGTTTTGGTAATTTCTAATTTGCCTTTTGGCTTGAAAGTTTTGGGGCTCAGGTTTTTTAATGTTGGTAATTTGGGATGGAGTGTGGTAGTTTTGGGATGGGTTTTTTCCTACCCTTATAGTCATCTCCAACATGGTTGACCTCCTTCCCTTCGAAGCCGCTTTTCTCAGTGGGTGCGTAAATTCTACCACTCTTGATGCCTTGCTCTATGCGCTCACATGCTGCCACAACATCTGTGAATTGCTAAGCTAAGTTGCCCATCACATGTTTGTAGTATGGTGCCTTGAGGGTATCAGCAAATAGATTAACCATCTCTTTATCCAGAAGTGAGGGATGCACTTGAGCAGCCGATTCCTGCCATCTTTGAACTTAGGTCTGCCCCTAGCCACTCCCAAGCAACTTGGTTCTGGCATGCCCTTCCAGACCGAAGTTAATAATAATAAAAATAATTGATTTTACCCTTCAAATCACATATATATTTTTTATAGTACTAAAATTTATTTCAAATTTAATAATATGAATGAATTTAATAATATCTATGGTATTAATAATAATATTGAACTTATATGATGTAAGTTTTTATAGTTTTCAATCCGCTCAAATAATAATAATAATAATAATTTTACCCTTGAAATCAATTATATGTTTGTTTTTCAAAATTAATGATATATATTTAAAATTTCTTAATTATGATATTAATAATATTAATTATAATAAAAACAATAAAATTTATAACACATAATAATATTTTTAATATTAACAATATTAATTATATTAAAATTAAAAATATTTATAATACAAATAATTATATTTTTAATATTAATAATAACAATAAACTTACCCAAGTTTAAGTGGGTCTGCCTACAACACCAGGCCTAAGAGCTTTGGACCCCTCTTATATGAGAGACTAAAAAACCTTGGGTTTGACTGCAATCCGAAACCATTACATTTAGGTGAGGACGCAAGACCCAAGAACATTAAATCCTGAGGCGGACCTATTAGTCTATAGTTTGACTCCTAACCCAATTGTCTTTGGCTATGTAAGGCTGCAATACCCAAGGGACTTGAGTCTTCCCCCTGCCACTCTCAAACAACTTGGGTCTGACATGTCCTTCCAGACCCAAAATAAAAATATACCTTTCAAATCACATCTATGTTTTTTTTCCATAATAATAAAATTTATTTCAAATTTAATAATATTTATGATATTAATAATAATACTAAACTTATCTGACCTAAGTTTTTGTAGTTTCTAATCCCCTCAAATAAAACTTATTGTTTTTCTTTGATAATAATAATATTTTTCTTCAAATTTATTAATTTAATAATAATAATAATAATAATAATAATCTTACATTTCAAATCAAATTTATTGTGTTTTTCAAAATTAATGATATATTTTTAAAATTTTTAATTATGATATTAGTAATATTAATTATAATAAAAACAATAAAATTTATAATACAAATAATAATATTTTAATATTAACAATATTAATTATAATACAAATAATAATATTTTAATATTAACAATATTAATTATAATACAAATAATAATAATTTTAATATTAATAATATTAATCATCATAAAAATAAAAATATTTATAAACAAAAAAAAATATTTTAATATTAATAATATTAAAATTAAAAATATTAATAATACATATAATAATATTTTTAATATTAATAATAATAACAAACGTACCCAAGTTTAAGTGGGTCTGGCTACAACACCAGACTCGAGAGCTTTGGACCCCTCTAAAATGAGGAACCCAAAAGCCTTGGATTTGGCTACATTCAGAACCTATTAGAGTTGGATGAGGATGTCAGACCCAAGAGCATTGGTCCTAACACGAACCTATTAGCCTAAAGTCTGACTCTTGACCTTATTATCTTAGGACAGACAGGGCTGCAATATTCAAGGGATTTGGGTCTTCCCCCTGTCACTCCCAAGCAACTTGGGTCTGGCATGCCCTTCCAGACCTAAGTTAATAGTAATAAAAATAATTGATTTTACCTTTCAAATCACATATATGTTTTTTTTCATAGTAATAAAATTTATTTCAAATTTAATAATATTTATGATATTAATAACAATATTAAACTTATTTTACCTAAGTTTTTATAGTTTTTAATCCCCTCAAATAAAATATATTGTTTTTTCGATACTAATAATATTTTTCTTCAAATTTATTAATTTAATAATAATAATAATAACAACAATAATAATAATTTTACCATTCAAATCAAAGTTATGGTTGTTTTTCAAAATTAATATATATTTTTAAAATTTCTTAATTATGATATTAATAATATTAATTATAATAAAAACAATAAAATTTATAATAGAAATAATAATATTTTTAATATTAGCAATATTAATTATAATACAAATAATAATATTTTTAATAATAATAATAATAATAAACTTAAAAATATTTGTAAAACAAATAATAATATTTTTAATATTAATAATAACAATAAATTTACTCAAGTTTAAGTGGGTCTGTCTATAACATCAAACCCAAGAGTTTTTAGCCCCTTCTTAAATGGCAAATCCAAAAACCTTGTGCACAGTAAAAGTATAAATAGAGCTAGCTTATAAACTTAACTTTTCCTTTCTTTTCTCTTTAGCTAAATTATTTTTCTTTAAAAAAAAACACTAATAATAATACTCAACCAACAAATATCCCCTGAACTTAGTTTCCAATTATTTTTCCAATTTACTCCCAAACAATAGATACGACAAAGAAACTTATAAAATAAAGAGAAAAACCTTACCCCATCTTCACCGTGTCTTTACAACTTCTTATTCTAAGTATTCTAGTCATGAAAGAAAAGAAAAATCAAAGAAAATCCCATAAACCCATACAACAAACCTAAATTGAAAATCCTAATTAAATATACTTTGTTGCTGCTATTACTAATGCTGATGGTGTTTGTGCTCGAGCTCGTGCTTGTGCTCGTGCCCGTGCCCGTGCTTGTGCTCGTGCTCGTGCTGCTGTCATTGTTGTTAGTGCCGGTGCTGGTGGTGGTGGCTGCGGTTGCTGGTGGCGGTTGTGGTGTTGCTTCTAGCGATCGGGTCTGATTTAATAAATTAAATAGGTTATTGAAGGTGCATTTTTATTAGATCATCTATTGATACAAAATTTTCGCACTTGCAATTTGATTTACTCTCACCTGGGCATCGAACATATTCATGTACTTGATCTTAGTGTTTCCATCCGTTCGTCCTGCATTCGGCTGGAAAAGGCAAAAAGCAAGAGTCTCAGGCCTTGTATCGCTTCTGTAGGCAAAGTAAGGGTAGGGATTGATTGCGAAAGGCGAACCATTCGCACTATTAAACTCCAACAAGCCCTTCATCCGATCCCCATAACTTGGATCAAAGCTTCCAGAAGAAGGTGGCTCAGACTGCTTAAGCACTCCCATCGGATGAACTGTGCAGACCTTAATTTTATCCCCGAGCGATGCATCATTTAGAGCATTCTGTACATTTTGCATTGCTGGTAAAAGCTTGTTCATGAGATTCTGGTCATTGGAAGTCATGACCTCGTTGCCGACAGTGATGAGGATGATATTGCTAGCTGGATAGAAGGGAAGCACGTTTGTGTTGATCCAGCTCTTGGCAAAATTAGGATCAGAGGCTAGTCCTGGAATGTCACCATTTGCAGTGCCGATAACAATTCCAATTCCGGTGTTGGCTAAGGCTTTGATTATGGCGGGGTTCGATCCATATAATCGGACCTTTTGGATTGAAGTGGATTGAAGAAGCTTTGCGGTGGATGGTGGTGGTGGAAGGTTGTCCGCAACTTGGCCATAGTTTATACCGATGAATGATTGCGAGTCTGCACAAAAAGCAGCAAAATTTAAAACAGATGATCAAAAATCAAATTTTAAACGACAAAACAGAACAACAACATTTTTTGTTTTCATAGACTGAAATGAAGATAGCTCAGTTAAGGTAAATTCCTTAGAAATGGAAGGAGGTAATTAAAATAGAAAGAGAAGCAAACTTACTTGCGATTTTTTCAGTCTGTAAGCAGGAAAGGAGTAGGAAAGCAACAGTATAAGGAAGCACCACCATGGCTCAGGAGGAGCGGTTTCTATTCTGCATTTTTTGAAACTGGAGTGGGCATTAAATATAGAATATGCTACAAGTCAAGGGCAGAAGCGTAAAGATGACTTCGGATATATTCTTATTATAGAATATCATATGGATGGTGAAACTTCAAATAGAAACCAATTACGGTATACTATTTTGGGTTTATCTTTTAAAATATTATAAAAATATAAGATATAAAAACATTATAAAATTATTGGGTCTGGTTACAACGTTGAACTCAAGAGCATTGAATCTGACTGCAACGCCAAACCCAACAATAATATTTATAATATTAATAATAATATTTCACTTGTCTGTCAAAATTTTTATTTTTTAATCTCTCAAAAAAAAATTATGGTTTTTCTTCTATAGTAATAATAATTTTTTAAAATTTATTAATAATAATAATAATCATTATTTTTACACTTCAAATCAAATCTATGGTTGTTTTTCAATATTGATAATATTGTTTTTCAAATTTATTAATTATTTTATTAATAATATTAATTATAATAAAAATAATTATATTTATAACACAAATAATACTATTTTTAATTTTAATACTTTTAATTATAATAAAAATAATAATATTTATAACAAAAATAATAATAATTTTTATATTAATACTTTTAATTATAATAAAAAAAATTATATTTAAAAACAAAAGATCCAAGAACCTTGAGTCCTGATGCAGGACCCATTAGCCTTGGGTCCTAACTCATCCTAAGAAAACTGGGTTATGACGTAGGATCTATTAGGCTTGGGTTTTGATGTATCATAAGGAAACTGGATCCTAACACTTAAAGCTAGCTTGTTAACGTATAGTTCCTCCAGCCCTAACAACTAACACTAAGCATTGTCACAACCATTGCATCTGCTTATAGATTCTTTGAAGACAAGTTCTCCTTCCAAGTTTCAAAGCTTCTCTGTAGAAATAAACTGAAAAGCAAAGAAGTATTGAAAACTGAAAAGCATCCTCCACCCTTCAATCCTACTAGTGTAACGGAGAGACGCACAAAGGGTTATTGGTGTGAAATCCATAGATCAAATTGCTATGAAAACTTCTGAAAATTGGTTTGAGCTTTGATTTGTATACAAAAAAAAAAAACCCTTTCAATGCACAAAACATCATTATTAAAATTAAAAGCAAGTTTTCCCTACTTTTTCCTATTTTTTTATGCGAGTTTCATAAAAAAAACTACCATACCACACTCTCAGATACACACTTCATAAAATAACAATACAACTTCAAAATTATAAAAAAAAATAATAAAAATATATTATATAGTTCTCAACATAGTTGTTAGATTTGATTCAAGATCCAACCTAACCTTCTCATCTTCTCCGTTACACTAGGAGGATTGAAGGGTGGAGAATGCTTTTCAGTTTTCAATACTTCTTTTCAACATGAACTTGGCCCCTAACGATCTACATACAGGATTTCAACGTCATCTACGTCGTGCCCACGTATTAGTAGGTTTAGATAAAGGAAAATTGTGCATGTTTATTTCTACAGAGAAGCTTTGAAACTTGGAAGGATAACTTGTCTTCAAAGAATTTATAAGCAGATGCAATGGTTGTGACTATTCTTAGTGTTAGTTGTTAGGGCTCGAGGAAATATACGTTAACAAGCTAGCTTTCAAGTGTTTGTCGTCGCACCATAACTTTCCAAGGACTTGGATCCATTTGAGTTCTCTGCCTTTCCCTCTTGTTTTCCAGATAACCAAAAGGCTATGAAGTTCACAGAAATATCATCAGATAGAGACCATCGCCCAGTTAAGGGATTGTGAACAAATCCAGCCATTTCTTTAACCATAAGTTTTTGCTAAGAAGTAACAGGAGTAGACATGTCAAAATGTCAGAAGGGAAAGCATCCATCTTACATTGATAGAAGCACGCTGTAGGATAAGCACTAGTTCTTCAGGAGTAAGAAAACTTGACCACTGATGCGTGCCTTTAGGAAGCTGTACAGCATTGGTTATTAATAACAACACAAAGCAAACAATAGGATAGAATCAAACTATAGTACATCGACAGATTACTTCCAGAAATTTTGGGAAGACTAAAACCTACACACCACCTCCACCACCAACTACAGCGATAAGAAGATTGCATGCACTGGATATTCCTACACACAAAGTCCATTGCTATAGGAAAAATAAAATGCTAGAACAGTTCCACTACCAGTGAAAACAGTTGGATATTAGACTAGGTTTCTCATCTGTTTATATCACACCCACTACAAGAAATTCACCTAAAACAAACAGAATTACTGAAAGAATAATTCAGCCGGTAAATTGTGGTGATAATTACCGATGGATACTATTCCATTTATAATTCAGTTGGTATATACCGATGGACTAATGTTGTCGGTATATACTGACTGAATTACAAACGAAATATATAGAATTTTTTTTAAAAAAAGTAGTTCGATGATGTGGCAGCTTTTGGAGGCCATTTATTGACGAAATGACCGAGAGATTTAGACTAGAATCTCCGTACAGTGACGTGATTAATTCACCGTCAAAATTACTGAGGGAATTGTCGAGGAAAGTGGAAATCATTGACAGAAGTATTCCGTCAGCGATTCCCTCTGTAAGAGTTAATATATTACCATTCTGACGACCCTCTCCTCTCCTATTTCTCCTTCTTCTTTCCCATCCCAACTCTCCCCCCTCCCAAACTGCAAACAACCACCTCCTAAAAATACCCCCCTCTTCTCAACAAAAGTCATCTTTCTATAACTTTTATGGTCACAACATCTATCTTCTGATTTATTATGGATTTTATCATTTTTTGTAAGTAAATCTATTTTTTTTATTTTAACATTTAAATATCAATTTTATTGTTTTTTATTGTTTTTTTTAGCATATGTATTTTGTTAGTGTATGTATATGTTTTATTGTTATTTCTCAAAGAAACTTGTAGTATGAATGTATAATTTTATATTTGTTATGGTTAGTTTTAGATTTTGTGAAATTGTATTTGTTTGTAAATTGTTGAAACTTTGTTGAATTACCGAATTAGATGTGTTGTGAATGAATAATTAATAGCTTGTTTAACGGGTCCATTTTAATTTTTATCAATGCTATTGCGGAGTTGTAATTTCTGTAAATTTATATGTATAAATTTGTATAAATGTTGATAATTGATAATGAATATTTATGATAAGTTTTAATTAGTTTGTTGGATAATCTCGAGGTAAACCAATATTTTTGCAAATTTATTTACTTAACATAGTTAATTAATACATGTTGTCATCATAATTTTATAGAGGTTTGATAGAAGTCATTGATGATCGTTCATGGATGTATCGAGATTCACCCAAAGGATTGCGGAGGATGAGTTATTGTAATGGGGTTCAGGGTTTTATTAATTTCGAAACATCTATTCCTAGAAAATTTACTAGAGGCGGTATTAGTTGTCCATACAGGAAGTGTAAAAATAAAAAGTATATGCATCCAGATGTTATAATGATGCATCTTCTTTACAAAGGGTTCATGGAGGATTACCTGTGTTGGTATGCACATAGAGAACTATTTGTTTGTAATGAGAGCATGGTGGAAAGGGTGGTGGGGTCAACTTCTAGTGCTAGCAACGTGCATGGAGTTGCAAATGAGAATGAATGAAGGTAATGTTAGTCAATGTCCAATCGTAGAAGAAAAACTTGATGCAGATGCAACAAGGTTTTTTGATCTATTGAGAGATTCTGATGAATCATTATGGGAAGGCTACATGAACCACAGTAAATTATCGGCCGTAGCATAGGTGTTCACCATCAAGTCAAATCACAGGATGAGTGAGTCTGGTTATAATAAAATTATTGAATGGGCGAGAAGCATTTTACCTGAAGGGAACAACTAAAAGAGAACTTCTATACTACAAAGTCCATGATGAAACCCCTTGGTTTAGGATACTATAAAATTGATATGTGCCATAACTTCTGCATGTTATGCTACCTTGAAAATGTTGAGCTGACTAAATGCATGACATGTAGGCATTCCCATTACAAACCCAGAACTAGTAGGGGAAAGACTTGAAAAACTTAGATACTTTCCAATCACACCTAGACTGCAGAGGTTATTCATGCCACCAAGGATTGTTAAACACGTGACATGGCACCAATCATATGATGTGGTTGATGGAGTGATGGTGCATCCTTCTGACGGCAAAGCATGGAAACACTTTTACAGTGTGCATCCTCACTTTTCAGCTGAATCAAGGAACGTGCGTCTTAGGTTGTGTATAGATGAATTCAACCCATTCGGGTTATTTGCTGCTCCTTATTCTTGTTAGTCGGTCATACTCATAGCTTATAACTTGCCACCAGGGATGTGTATGAGGCTAGAGTTCATGTTTTTATCTACTGTCATACCCGGTCCGAGCAGTCCGGGCCGGAATATAGATGTTTGTCTTTGACCGTTGATTGATAAGTTGACGTAGTTGTGGTCCTCCGAAGCTTTGACTTATGATATATCAAGGAAACATAATTTTGTTATAAAAGCAGCTTTGATGTGGACTATCAATGATTTTCTAGCTTATGGAATGGTTTCTGGTTGGAGCACACATGGAAAAGTAGCATGTCCATGCTGTATGGAAAACAACAAGGCATTCATGCTAACAAATGGAGGTAAAGCTTCTTTTTTTTGCTGCCATTGTCATTTCTTGCCAATGAATCACAGTTATAGCAAGAACATAAAGGATTTCTTTGTTGGCAGAGTTGAAAAGGATGTTGCACCCCCGCTTCTTTCTGGTGAAGAATTGCATGATGTTGTATCAAAGTATAGTGACATTATGTTTGGTTTCCAATCAGGTAAGTAGAAGATTCCTCATTTTTGTTTGACCCATAATTGCGTAAAGCGAAGTATTTTTTAGGAGCTTCCTTATTGGAAGACCAATCTCCTCCAACATAACCTTGACGTCATGCACATAGAAAAGAACGTATTTGAGAACATTTTCAACACCGTCATGGATGTGAAGGGGAAGACAAAGGACAAAATCAAGGCTAGATTGAATATAGCTTTGTTTTGTAATCATAAATATATGGAGTTGGTTTTTGATGGGTCACGGGTCGCAAAACCAAGAGCATGCTTCATGTACAACTACTAGTCTACAAATGACTTAAGACTCTGTGTTTTCCCGATGGATATGCCTCAAACATATCAAGGTTGGTTAATATGGAGGAATGTAGATTGTATGGAATGAAGAGTCATGATTGCCATGTGTTTATGTAAACACTCATTCCATTAGCTTATCGAGATTTGCTGCCAAAAGGGATATGAGATGCACTCACGGAGATCAGTCATTTCTTTAGAGATATATGCTCCAGCAAGTTGAATGTTGATCACATTGAAAGGCTTGAAACAAATATCGTCGAGACAATATGCAAACTTGAGATGATATTCCCTCCATCATTTTTTGACTCAATGGAACATCTACCCATACATTTACTGTTTGAGGCAAAAATTGGAGGATCGGTAGGAGTTTCCTTGGTCATGTGGGATTTTATAGGAGGTTCATCAAAGATTTCTCTAAAATATCCAAACCGCTATGCAGTTTGCTGCTAAAAGACACAAAGTTCCAGTTTGATGAGGAATGCAAGACAACCTTTATGCTAATGAAAGAAAGGCTAGTGACAGCTCCTACTGTAATTGCATCGGATTCGGATAAATCATTTGAGCTGATGTGTGATGCAAGTGATTATGCAATTGGAGCAGTACTAGGGCAGCGGAAAAAATAATGTGTTTCACACCATATATTATGCCAGCAGAACACTCAATGATGCCCAGCTAAATTACACCACAACCGAGAAAGAGTTGTTTGTTGTGGTCTATGCAATTGATAAGTTTCGGCCTTACCTGATGGGAAACAAAGTGCTAATGTATACTGATCATGCTGAAATTAGATACCTAGTGTCTGAGAAAGATGCCAAGCCTAGACTCATCCGTTGGATCCTGTTACTGCAAGAATTTGATATAGAAATTAAAGATAAAAAGGGGACTGAGAATGTGGTGGCAGATCATCTTTCAAGGCTGGAATTGGCATAGCAGCTGGAGCCTAAATTCATGGTTATAAATGAATGTTTTCCTGATGAAAGACTCTTAGCAATTTCCACTAACAAATTCTTTCCTTGGTATGCAGATTATGTCAACTTTCTTGCAGGTAAAATCATACCGCCAGATTTTTCTTACCAATAAAAGAAGAAATTTTTTTTCTGAAGTCAAACACTACTTCTGGGAGGAGCCGATACTCTATCGGCATTGTGCAGATCAAGTCATCAGGAGGTGTGTTCCAGAAGAGGAAATGACAAACATATTGAAGCATAGCCACACACTTGAACATAGAGGGCACTTTGGAACACAGCGCACTGCAACCAAAGTTCTGCAGTCAGGTTTTTATCGGCCCACTATGTTTAAAGATGCTCATGCTTTTGTTACTGCTTGTGATAGATGTCAGCATACTGGGAATATATCTCGATGAAATGAAATGCCACTGCAGAATATCCTAGAAGTTGAATTATTTGATGTTTGGGGCATCGATTTTATGAGACCTTTTCCTTCATCATATAACAACAAATACATTCTCTTAGCAGTGGATTATGTATCAAAGTGGATCGAGGCAATTGCAACGCCTACAAATGATGGCAAAGTGGTACTTAATTTTCTACGAAAGAACATCTTTACCAGATTTGGTACTCCTCGAGCCATCATCAGTGATGAAGGAACTCATTTTTACATCAAGCAGTTTGAAGCACTGCTATCTAAGTATGGAGTCAGACACAAACAAGCATTGGCTTATCATCCTCAAAAAAATGGCTAAACAGAGGTATCAAATAGAGAGGTGAAGCAAATCTTAGAGAAAACAGTAAGTAATTCTCGAAAAGATTGGGCACGAAAGCTAGATGATGCATTGTGGGCATATCGGACAACATTCAAAACCCTATTGGGAATGTCTCCGTATCGATTAGTTTTTGGAAAAGCATGCCATCTTCCTGTTGAATTAGAGCATAAGGCATACTAGGTAATGAAACAACTGAACATGGATCTGCAGGTTGCAGGTGAGAAAAGAATCCTGCAACTCAATGAGATGGATGAATTTTGCAATGAGTCCTATGAGAATGCCAAGATATACAAGGAAAGAACCAAGGCATGGCATTTACGGTTGTGAAGGTATTTCCTTAAGGAGTAGTAGAGGTCACTCATGATGAAAAAGGAACACTCACAGTGAATGGGCAGCGTCTGAAGCATTATAGGAATGGAGAGTCTATTGGAAAAAGGGATGATATCCCTCTCACTTCATCTTAGCTAAATGGAAAAGTCAAGCTAATGACTATAACTAAGCATTGATTAGGAGGCAACCCATAAAAAAAAAACCCTTATTTGTTTCATTGAGTTGTGCAGGGATTGATCATACAAGCAAATAACCAAGTGCAACAGCAAACTCACACCCACATAGTCGAAAGGAAGTATTCGTAAGCCTTTCTATTCTTTGTTTTTCCATTGAGGAAAATGTGATATTTAAGTTTGGGGGAGACATTGCATGCTTTGACTATGAAAGACACTACACACTAGAACCAGAAAAACAGAGGGTGAAAAGTGATATGCATTTGAGATCAACTTTGACATTTTTAGGTGCTTCATGATGTATCCATGATATTCCTTTGCTTAGAGCAGATAATATCTTATAAAGTTGGATTAAGCATGACTATTTTCTGTTGAATTATTGAAGTACACTTTTTCAGCATAGTCATGTGAATTGTGTAGTTATGCATAAGAGATAAGTGTGTTGTTCTTTCTTGTTATTACCCTCTAAGAAAAATATCAAAACAAGGAGTGATAATGAGTATGAAAGTGAATGAATAAGTATATGATGTGTATCTACTCCAATGTTTTGAGTTGCTTAGTAACTAGGAGTATTCATCACAAATGTTTACTTTTACGTCAAACAACAACTTAAAATATGAGTATGCAAAGCATTTTAAGTTTATGACCTGTTAAGTAACCAGGTGCATTCATCACAAATGTTTGTATTTGCGTCAAAAGACAAGTGATAAATTTAAAAAAATCACCCTTGTCAAAAGACAAGTAAAAGTGTGTTATTACTCCTAAAGTTGGCTACCTTGTTCAAAAAAAAATATATATTAATAATGGCAGAATGACTGTGCACAGTTCAAGGATGCTAAACACATGAAACACCTGGATGAGTTGGAAGTTTGTACAACGGTCTGCACAGAGAGTAGGAATGCTTAGTTTTCCATTATCTAATATTGTCTATGAGCTAAGTCAAGAAGTGAATGCTGCACGATGGAGCCTTTTAAATGTCAAAGTTGAACTTATCATGAGCTTTTAGCACTCTGCTTTCATGGTTTCCTTTTTGCTTGAGGACAAGAAAACATTCAAGTTTGGGGGTATTTGATAAGAGAATTGTTAGCATGTATATTTTTCACTATTCATGCTTGATTTTTAAATATTTTGGATATGTTGCACAAGACAATTAGAATGTTGAATCTCCTTTTGAACTATTGACCTCGTGGGAAATTAATGTGTTTACAGATATTAGGTTACTGAACAGGCAGAGCCCGGCAGTGAAACTGAATAGTGATTCATTATGTGCTGCAAAAGAAGCTATACAACTTAGTTCCAGATGTTTGTTACCATTTTCAAATAGTTGAGATGAAGGTCTACAAAACATATGAAGGGCATATAACTCAGTTTTGTTGTTTCGAAGCACAAAAAGCGAGTTGAAAAACAAGGATTGAACCAGCCCGAAATTCCTGCACTGCAAAGACTGTTTCGGTTTATGGCCCTTATCTCAACGCTTAGAGGTCCAAAAATTGCAAGATCAGTGTCGTTGGAAAGAAACTTTGATTCTCTACAATTTCTACATAAATAGAGATCTTTGAATTCGCTCGTTTCCTACCTCAAATCTAGCCCACAATGTCTGGGTAGGAAGGAATTCAATGCAGAAAAGGAAACTTTCCTCATGACTGTAGGGGTAGAACAACCACAATATAAAAGAAGAGAAACGGGGTCTGAAAAACAGAGTGGAGACACTTAGAAACCCTACAACATAGCAAAGAAAAACAGAGGAGGCGGCACCAATAGGAACAAAAAGAACAGAGGCAAAAATATTGAAGACCGGGAGGACACCTATCTCTTCCACTAAAAATCTCTGCTTTTGAGTGATGTTCATCGTATCAAGTTTGTTTGTCTTTAATTTAACTATGGAGACTTTTAATCTAGGAATTTTGATGTAACCTTACTATGAATATGTGAACAATTTCTTCGATTGAATTATTACATTAAGATGTTGACTATTTAATTCTATGTGTAATGCTTGCGTGTGTTTGGCCAACATCTGCATGATTTAGAATTCAATTTGAAAATGAGAAGTGATAATTATTTTAGCTATTGTTTGAAATACCTTAAGAAATCTATAGGATAGAGATATCCTAGGAACTTTTGTAATTGTTACAGGTTTTACAGTACTTAATAAATTTCGACAAGTTCAGAACTTTAATATATGAAATTTGTTTGTTGAAATAATTTATTGATGCTCGAGAGAGATTAATATTTACATTAGGAAAACCTGATTATCAACATTAGCAGTAATTAATTTAATCGAGAAAGTTCACATAGGCATATTTACGGTAAGTCATAAATCCTAGAACCAGTACAATTGAATTCATTAATATTTAATCATTTGGTTGTTTGTTTTTTATCATTAATTTTTGTTTCATAAACTATCTCATTCGATTCCTCAAATAGATCATAATTTAAAAGACTTTGGTAATTAGTAATAATTTTTACAAATCCTCGTGGGACAATACTCTACTCATCACTTTATTACTTGTTACGATTCGTGCACTTGCGAAATTAACCAACAGATGCACTGCCTATTTATAGGCAGATATCCATGCCTTTGTCTTGCAAAAGACACGAGGAATTAATTGGTGTTGCAAGTGGCATTGAATTGGTTCCTAACATTGTTGACTTAGGCAGCACCAATTAATGTCCAACTAGCTTTACATTCTCTCACTTGAAAACTTTTATGATTTAATCAAGTCTTCACACTTGATCATCTATGATTGTTCTATCCTTTGTATACTTTTCATCTTTATATACTTACGTTTCTGTTAGGCCATAAGAGGATCTGCACAATATGTACTTATTAGTGTTGACTGGTTTGGTCAAAGCATCTGCTAGGTTTTTCTTAGTGTGAATCTTCATAAAATCCACACTTCCATCTTTCATCACTTTGCAAACAAAGTGATACTGAACATCTATGTGTTTTGTTCTTGAATGAAACACTAATTCCTTGCAATATGCAAGACACACTGACTATCACAATACAAAGGAATCTTCTCTTGTTTATGTTCGAGCTCCTCCATAAGTTTCCTCATCCATATTGCTTTTTTACAAGCTTGTGTAGCTACCATGTACTCAGCTGTTGTTGTGGATAACTTTACAATAGTCTGAAGTTTAGAGACCTAGCTCACAACTCCTCCTGCAATTCTGAACATTTAGCCTGTAGTGGATTTTCTTTTCTCAAGGTCACCAGCAAAATTTGAATAAACATAACCTCTGACAGTAGATTCTAATCCTCCATAACATAATGCGGTATCTGAGGTATCCTTGATGTATCTCAAGATCCTCTTAATAGTATCCAATGCTCTCTACCAAGATTTGTCGTGTATCAACTAACTGCTCCTGCTGCTTGTGCAATGTCTGGTCTTGTACCTATCATAGCAAACATTAAACTTCCCACTACTGATGCATACGGTACTTAAGACATCTCCATCATCTCTGCTTCATTACTAGGAGACATACTTGAGAATAATTTGAAGTTAATAGGAAGTGGGGTGGAAATTGACTTACAATCTTGCATGTTGAAGCGTCGTAAAACTTTCCTTAAATAATTCTTCTGAGAAAGCCAAATCTTCCTCTTACTTTTTTCTTGGTCAATTTGCATCCCTAGAATCTTATTTGTTGGCCCCAAGTCCTTTATATCAAACTCCCTAGCCAACTATGCCTTCAATTCTTGGACTCGATCTTTGTTGGGGCCTATTACCAACATGCCATCCACGTACAACAACAGAATGATTATATCATCATCTTTTTCAAACTTCTTATAATACATACAATGGTTTGAACTGAGTCTATTGTACCCAAGACTAATTATGAAGGAATCATGTAACAGCCCGACCCAACTTGCCATATAATGTTTGCTTTGGGCCTTACCGCCCTCATGGTTTTGTTCCTAGTGACGTGAGCTCACTTCTGAGCCTAACGCCCCAAAACGTGTATGACAAGTTGGCAACCAGCACTCTTAGTAAGGCCATCTACCACCCCTCACCCGCCGATGTGTGATATTACAATCCACCCCCTTTAAGGAGCCCAATGGCCCCGTCGGCATAACCGAACAACCAGTGAGGTCGGCTCTGATACCAAATGTAACAGCCCAACCCAGCCTGCCATATATTGTTCGCTTTGGGTTTTACCGCCCTCATGGTTTTGTTCCTAGTGACGCGAGCTCACTTCTAAGCCTGACGCCCTAAAACACGTATGACAAGTTGGCAATCAACACTTTTAATAAGGTCAGCTACCACTCTCTCACCCGCCGATATGGGATATTACAAATCAAATCTCTTGTACCAACACCTCGATGTCTGTTTGAGACCATATAGAGATTTGTTCAACCTGCAAACCAAGTTCTCGTTACCATTTTCAGCAAAACTTTCTGGTTGGAGCATATAAATTTCTTCTTCAAGTTCTCCATGAAGAAATGAAATTTTCACATCTAACTGCTCTAAGTGAAGATCAAATATAACACATATCGCCAAGGCTAATCTCATTGTAGTAAGTCGTACCATGGAAGAAAATATTTCATTGAAGTCTATTCCTTCTTTCTAAGCATATTCTTTCACCACTTATCTTGCCCAATACCTCTCCATTTGATCATTACCATCATGCTTTATCTTGTAAACCCATTTGTTGCCACTGGCCTTCCTTCCTTGTGGTAGCGGAACAAGATCCCAAGTGTTATTCTTATGTAGAGTTTCAATCTCCTCTGAGATTGCTGTCATCCACATATATACATTTGTGCTTTTCATAGCCTCATGGAAAGTTGATGGCTCTCTATCCTCTATTAGAAGACAATATGCAATGTTGCTCCTAGTAACATATTCTGAGTGTCAAGTTGATGGTCTTCTTTCACAAGTTGACCATTGAACTTTAGGAGTTTAAGACTCTATATGTTCTTGTTCTCTATGCTCTAGTGTAGTTTCAGAAGAAGTATGATTCTGAGTGTTTACCATCTGGACTACTGTAGTCTCCTTTAAAATGCTATTATTTTCTTCCATTTTCATTTTATCTTCTATAAATATGACATCTCTACCGATGACTAACTTATGGGCAGTGGGATCCCACAAGCGATACCCCTTCACTCCATCAGCATATCCCAAGAATATATATTTTCTGGATTTTGAATCCAGTTTGCTAACTTATTGAGTATTGTACATCATGTACACAGGACTTCCAATTATATACAGAATAATCAGCTACCTTCCTAGTCCACATCTCCATCAGTGTCTTTAGCTCAATTGCAGTTGATGAAGATCGATTTATCACATAACAGGCGGTTTTGACTGCTTCTGCCCAGAATGGCTTTCTTAGACTTGTAGCCTTCAACATTGCTCTTGTTCTTTTTAATAGATTTATGTTCGTCCGCTTTGCCACTCCATTTTGTTATTGAGTGTATGTTATTATGAACTACCTTTTGATACCTTCATGTTGACAGAAGTTATCAAATTCATCACAGGTATATTCTTCTCTATTATCAATCCTCAAACACTTGATCTTCTTTTTAGATTCAAGTTCTACCCACGCTTTGAAGGTTTTGAAGACTATGAGCACATCTGCCTTCCTTCTAATTGGATACACCCAATATCTCCTAAAAAAGTTGTCTATAAATGATACAAAGTATCTTGCACCTCCCAAGGATACAATCAGTGCTTGCCAAACACAGAATGAATCAGGTCTAAGATGCATTTGCTTTTAGATGTTGATGTGCCAAACTTCAACCTGTGTTGTTTACTTATAACACAATGCTCACAAAAGGGTACAATAACCTTTGTAAGCCCATGGAATAACTTTTTATGAGAGATAATTTTCAAACCTTTCTTTAACATGTGGCCTAGTTTTTGATGCCACATCATCGTCTTCTCTTCTGAAGGACTGGCTGATGCGATTGACACCTCTACCTCATGATATGTTTCTCTTATTAACACAAAAAAGTTTGCAGCTATCTTTCTTGCCTTTAAAACCACCAGTGCTCTTTTGATGATTTTCATGATTCCATTGTCTATTCAGATCTTAAAACCAAGAATATCAAATTGCCACACAGATAAAAATTTCTTCTATAAGCCTTTCACATGTCGCATTTCTAAAATAGTATGAATTCAGCCATCATACATCTTCAATTTGATGGTGCGAATGCCAACAATCTCTAAAGCATGATCATTACCCTTGAACATTGAGCTTTGAGAGATGGGTTCATATGTATGAAACCAATCTCGATTAGAAGTCATATGCCATGTTGCTCTTAAATCCATTAACCAAACCTCAGTAAGCACGTTTCTATCTGTAGAGACTGTCACTACTTCACAATATAAAACCTCCCCATCTTCTGAGGTGTTTGTAACACATCCTTGAGGTTTTGATAACTCTACAGTGTTCTCTATACCCTTTTTAAACCAACAATCCCTTGTGAACATGGTAAGGAATACACCCTTTTTAAACCAACAACCCTTTTTAAGCCTTTTTCTACCACAGTTATAGCATTTCGAGCTCTTGTCAAAACTTAACATTCTACTATTATCAAATGTTTAGGTGTGATTTGGTTAAGGAATACACCTCTAATAAATTCTGTGAGTTGTTTGCCTTAGATGGAACCATTCACCAAACTTCGTGTACAGATACTCCTAAGCAAAATGGTGTTACTAAAAGAAAACATAGGCACATTGACGAAACCGCTCATTCTCTCTTGTTGATTGCTTTTGTTCCTAGTGAGTTTTGGGGAGAAGTTGTCCTTACTGCTATAAGTTTGATTAATACAATCTCATCTTCTTATAGTTCAAGTTTTTCTCCTTTTGAAAAGTTATATGGGTATATCCCTAATTATTCCTCCTTTAGAGTTTTTGGTTGTACTTGTTTTGTTCTTTGTCCTCATGTTAAATGCAGTAAGTTGTTCTCTCGATCTACTATTTGTGTCTTTCTGATTTATGGTGAAGGTAAAAAAGGATATCATTGTTTTGATCCAATAACTCATAAACTTTATGTATCTCCTTATGTTGTCTTTCTCGAGCATATACCTTTATTTTCTATTCCATCCACTACTCATAGCTTGACTAGACTTGGTATTATTCATATAGATCCCTTTTCTAAGGATTCTAATAGTTTATCATCTCATGTTCCTAGTACCTTAGATACCCGTTCCCATGTTCGACCAATTTGTACTAATCATGATGCAGGTACTGACACTTTATTCTCTAGCATACTTGAAGCTCCATTCTCATCTACAACCCCCCAAGCTTCGTCTAAGATTGTGGATCCACCTTTGCGTCAATCCATATGCATTTGTATATCTATAAAACTACTAGAATTTGCTTATTCTTATTATTCTTCATCCTTTACTTCTTTTTTAGCTTCTGTTCATTGTCTCTCTAAGCCCTCTTCTTATAAGAAGGCAATTCTTGATCCTTTTTTTTATAGCAAACTATAGATAATAAAATTTCTACTTTGTATAAGATAGATACTTGAGATTTGGTTCCTCTACCTCCTGGTAAGAGTGTTGTTGGTTGTCGTTGGGTGTCTAAGATCAAGACTAATTCTGATGAGTCCATTGAGCGATACAAAGTTAGGTTAGTTGCAAAATGATACTCTTAACAATATGGTATGGATTATGAGAAGACATTTTCCCCATTTACAAAAATGACTAATATTCATACTCTTATTATTATAGCTTTAGTTTATCAGTGGCATATCTTTCAACTTGATGTTAAAAGGGCCTTCTTGAATGGAGATCTTCAAGAAAATGTTTATATGGCTCCCCTCTTGGTGTTTCACATGACTTTGGGTATGTTTCTAAGCTCAAGAAAGCGTTATATGGTTCAAACAAGCACCTCATGCTTGGTTTGAGAAATTTTCTGTTGTGATCTTGTCTCTTGGATTTGTTTCCAGTAGTTATGATTCTGTCCTTTTTATTAAGTGCACTAATGCAAGTCGTAGATATGATTATTACTGGTGATGACATTGATGATATTTCAATTTTAAAGACAGAATTGGCTAAACTTTGAAAAGAAGGATTTAGGTTATCTTCGATATTTCCTGGGTATTGAAGTAGCTTACTCACCTAGAGGTTACCTTCTTTCTCAATCGAAATATGTTGCAGATATTCTTAAGCGGACTAGAATTACTGATAAAAAGACTATAGATACTCTCATTGTGTGAAGCCTGAGAATAAAGTATACAAAGAGGGGGGGGTGTTTATAATAATTCAAAATGTTGTTATAATATATATATATAAAAAGTGAAAAATGGGGCCAAAATGGAATTAACAAGAGATGGGACTATAAATACCCATCCCTTCTCTCATCCATAGCCGGCTGAAAATAAGAATAAGGAGGGGAGGAGAATTTCAGATTTTTCCTTCATCAAAACTAGGAGTAAACACTTAAAATTAGTAAACCCAAATAAGCCTTGGAATTATTAAGTGGAGGAACACAATCGGGTGGAAGAATTAACAAGAAGAAAAGTGAAGAGTTGGTGAAGAAAAGAGAAGGAAGAGTGGCTGACTACATACAAGGAGAAGAAGGCTAAGATTCTTCTAAAAATTTGTGAAGTAAAGTTTAGATTTCCATCCAAGTAAGGAGTTCTAATTCCAATTTCTATGAAATCAACTTCAATTTGATTAGAAGTTTATGCTTTTCTTGAATTGGGAATTAGGGTTCTTTAACATAAAATGTTGGGAAAATGCAGAAATGAGTGAGGTTAAATGGATTAGAATAATCTAAGTGCCTTAAAGAAGAAGAAGAAATGAATGCATAAAAGAGAGGAAGGGAACTCTTGGTTCCCTTGGGCACGTTCTCTACTGGTTAGTGTAGAGAGGGAATGAGAACTTATGATGTGCTTAATTAATTAATTTGGTACAAGTGACCTTAATATGATATAAAATGAGACGGGAATGCCATGAATAAAGGGAAGGCATGGCTGTGACTGATGAAGAAGCAGGGATTTAAGATGAATTGGAGATACTTTCTCCATTAGCAAAACAGGGCAGGTTTGCTGCCCTATTTCCTGGGGGGATTTTGGACCTGAAAACTACAAAATTCAGGGAGGGTCCCCCCATAGAAGTTGTAGCCGAAAGTGTTAGCTTTCAACGAATCTGACCCCGCCTAATTTGGAGTTCTAGAACTCCAGATACAAGTAAAAAACTAAGGAGAGGTCAAGCTGCCACCCCTGTTGGTAGATTCGGCCAAGTTGATAACGGTGAAATTTAGCCATATTAAGGGTAGAATTTGTCTTCTTGCCCTTCATAAAGTGTATCTTGATCTTCAAAAAGAATAAACTGTAATCAAAATTGAATTTATGATGTCCACTTAGACTACTAATGAGTTGAAAAGTTAAAGGATAATAATGAGGAATGTAAGTGAGAAAGAAAAGATTTGGTAAAAGAGAAATGAATATTATTTCCATTGTTGCTGTTGCGTGTGATGTGTGGACTAATATGGAATAATGATGGGTGTTTGTGGTTTCAGGAGGAACCGCAGGAGGAGTATAGCAACCACAGGGGAACGCAAGTCGAGTGTCTACAACAGGTAGGTACTTGGTACCTTTATCTCCTCTAGTTAATAATTATTTTAACCAACTTTTGAACTATAAAAAATTGGTGCTTATTGATGAGAAAAAGAAAGGTTAAATGACGAAAAAAAAATAAAATGAAACGGAGGACTAGATTTAATTTATGGGTTCTTTTGGAGTAACAACGAATTTTGGTAATGACTGTTTCTCGAATTTGATTTGTTTGTCCCTGATATGAGAGGCTGATGATGTTAACCAAGTTGGATAACATCAGCATCACTGGTACATGAAAGGAGAAATATAAACTTGATTAACTATTCGGTTTTAGAATAGTTAATGATATCAGCGGGTGACGTCGATATCGGCAAAATTTATAAACTTGATTAACTATTCGGTTTCAGAATAGTTAATGATATCAGCGGGTGACGTCGATATCGGCAAAATTTATAAACTTGATTAACTATTTGGTTTCAGAATAGTTAATGATATCGGCGGGTGACGTCGATATTGGCAAAATTTATAAACTTGATTAACTATTCGATTTCAGAATAGTTAATGATATCTGTGGGTGACGTCGATATCAACAAAATTTATAGACTTGATTAGCTTTTCGAGGTGAAAGCTAATGATGTCAAGAATTTTTGACATCAGCATACCTGAGAACCTCCCAAGGTAAATGATTAACTATTTTAGTTTTAAAAATAGTTAATGACACGAACGGTTACGTTCGTGTCGACATTTTCATGAAACTGAGTAGTTGTTCCAGAACGGGCAACTAAAGACATTAATGGAGGTCAATGGTGTTGGCAATAGTCTTTTTGATGTGGAGGGGGGGGGGGGAAGAAGCAGTCAGTAGAAACAAAAAAAAAAGAAAAAGAAAAAGAGAATTCTTATATAACCATTAAAAGAGGTTTATGATTTAAGTAGATAGATATGCTGTTTAATTTTTCTTCTGTAAATTGCTTGTATTTTAATAATTTGTTTTTAATTATATGGAAAATTTATAGTTTTGCAGGTCCCTCCCATTCACGTCAAGAATAGATTTTAAGTTTTTTTTATCCGTTTTTGTATAAGTTAAGAACTTAGGGATTTGTGGTGTAATTTTGTCATGCAGTAAACATATAACCTGTATAGAATATTATATTTGTAATATTTTGTTTCTGAAATATTAAATGTATCAACGTATGCTTGGGATATTAGAATGTACTAGACTATGTTAGAATATTAAACCGTGTTGTTATATATATATATATATATATATATATATATGCAATCTTCGTGCTCGAATTTGGCTATTTTAATTATTAACTTATGCGTGTGATGTAAGATGGAGTTTGGGAATGCATATGGTCCTGAGCATAATCTAGAATGAATTATGCAGTTGATTGTACAAAACATGGATGTGATTGTGGATGAGATGTGATTCTAAATGTGTGCAGGGTACATTGTCGAGAACTTGGGATCTCCTGGTATAGAGTAAAACAAAAAACTGCTCCATCTACCCTTTATAGGGGGGAAGATTAACGGATAAACTAATAGAAAAATTGTGGTTGTTACACATTGAGATTAACGTAAGGTATTCTTCTTTTGTTGGTCTACCTTTGACAGATCCTACTTTATACCGTACTATTGTTGTGAGCTTGGTATATTTCACTATTACTCATCCATATATTACATATGTTGTTCATGTTGTTAGTCAGTTTATTGCTTCTCCTACTATAGTTCACTAGGCAACTATTCTTCGTATTTTGCGACATCTTCATGGTACGGTCTTTCAAAGTCTTTTACTCTCATTCACCTCTTCCTTGCAACTACGTGCATACTTTGATGCTCATCATGATAGTGATCCCCCAGAACATAAGTCTGTTACAGGTTTTTGTATCTTTCTAGGTGATTCTCTTATTTCTTGGAAGAGCAAGAAACAATCTATTGTTTCTCAATCTTCAACCGAAGTAGAATATTGTGTTATGGCATCTACTGTAATGACTCGACTTTTTCAAAGCTAAAATTGGTGGATTTTTTTTTTCCATTAAGTTATCGATACTTCTCATAATGGCATTCCATAAAATAGTAATTAGGTTCCCTTCCTTATCATGGCATCATACGGATATAGTTTGTTTTTGTAAATCAACATTCCCATAAAACGGTTACTCAATATACATGCCTATAATATTATATTCTCATATTCATACATTTACATTACATCATATTGAAATACTCATACATTTTCATTTATGTTCTAGTCTCGTTATCAACATGAGTTTACATACAAGTGTCGAACAACAATTTTACACATCTAGTACATTCTTTCATTCAATCCTCTTATGATTTCACAACACAACATCCTCGTAAAAGAGAATATCACATAAATATATTCATAACATCGTATTAACATGTTCGCACATCCACATCTATGTTCCATTAAAATTTTCATTTACACGTCCTTACAAAAGTGCTGAATGGAAAATATTCAACATAACACTTAAGACCTAATCATAAAATCAAACCCATCATCTCCTTTGGATACCATTAGTCGAAGTCAATCGTCATAATTAACTCGGTCATCCAACTAGAATACCATTAGCCAAAGCTAATCATCTACGCAATCTGGTCATCCATTTAGGATGCTGTTAGCTAAAGCTAATCATGAACACAACCCAGTCATCCATCTAGGATGCCATTAGCCAAAGCTAATCATGTACGTGACCCGGGCATCCGTCTAGGATGCAATTAGCCGAAGCTAATCATTAACATGATCCGGCCATCCATCTAGGATGCCATTAGCTGAAGCTAATCATCGTTACAACCCGACCATCCATCTCGAATGTCGTTAGGTGAAGCTAATCACCAACTCAAGCAACATTTCATAGTCGTTTCAACATTCATCAAGAATTCAATCAAACATTCATCGTCGTTTCAACATTCATCAAGAATTCAATCAACATTTCATCATCGTTCCAAAATTCATCAAGAACTGGATCAACATTTCATAGTCAGTTTAACATTCAGCACAATGCAATAATATATCATCCACAAGTAAATCATTTCAGAACATTAACATTATACAAGAAAAAGGTGGAAACCACCTACCTGTTCCTTATGTAGGGTGTCCCTACCCGGTCACACCATCTAACATATCAATGGTCACAAATCAGCTCATCTGCATTTTGAAATCATGTGACTCATCACCATACATATTTCAAGAATCCACATGTTCACATTCTAGTGTTCCACATATTACACAATCACACAATGCAATCATTTTAGTCACCAGACCAATTCAAATACGTAAATCTACTGCAGAAATTAGTTAGCAGAAACTGGCTCGCTAGTGACGCAGATTCGCCAGCGAATTGATTTGTTGGAGCTTAGAATTGTCAGTAAAACTAGCTCGCTAGTGACGCCACCATCCGACAATGAAAAAGGTTTCATTGCTGGCACCATAATTTGGTAGCAAAAATTGATTCGCTATTGGCACCATAATTTGACATCGAAAACTGATTCACTGTTGACAATACAATGCAGCAGCGAAAACTGGTTCGCTACTAACATAGAATTCATCAGCACACACGTCCCACTATTGATGCAGAAATCATTGACAAAAACTGAGTTCTTGCCGACCCACAAATCATCAATGCAATCCATGTTGCTACTGATTCAGTAATCGTCAGCGACTTTTGAGTCAATTATGCTTTTACTCTTCATGGCCGAAACATAGTTGCCCCATTTTATTCAATCTCGCTCATGCATTTTATCAAGTCTAACACAAACATATTCCTAACAACATGACATGATCATACATTTAACCATTTGATTTCTAATTAACCAAGTTCATCCATTACCTACGCAAAAAATCAAGGCATTAACATGGAGTGATTTCCACTTCAGTTTCAACATGCCCCTAAGGCTTAACAACAACACAATTCTGCACATTTACTATCGTTTCAACATATTTTTGCATAACTTCATCCACCACATATGCAGAATTTATGTCATTAACACAAGGATAATCACAACATTCATGTCGTAACCACATTCTCATTCACTTGAACCATATTCATACAAGTTCACTAACCTCATAATAAAATCAAAGCATTAACATTAATAAAGATTCTATTTCAGCTCAGTTATCATCCTAAGGGTTCAACAAGATCATAACTCTGCACATTCTTCCTTTTTATTTTCACACAACTCTTCACTCATGCATGCTAAATCCATTCATTATCATGAACATGAATTTTTACCTCAGCTCATGCATGTTTCCATGAGTTAAACAAGGTCATAAATTTCAGTTTTTATCATTTCATTTCATCCTTGTCCATTTTTTTCCCTTGGTCGGCTCTTAGTCTAAGTTTTGTTCATCATGTTCATCCATTTCTTTTTTGTCAATGTTTCTGGAATAGGTCCCCCCATCCAGCCCTCATTCTCCTTAATCTTTCTATCTAGTCCTCTCAAGTAATAAGTGTAAGAACCCTAGCCAAACCCTTGTGGTTTCCTTCTCTTTTCTATCCTGAAATTCCAAGAGGTAAGTAATGAGGTGATGTTCTTTCCTTACCTCATGATTTTGGGCTGTCCTAGGCAAGTTTCTTATATAGTTCTTCTTCTTCTTCCTCTCTACTTTCGGTTTTTCTTCTCTTCCCTCTTTGTTCCAGCAGTCGCCCTTCCAGCTCACTTGCCTTTCATGGTCTCTTCTCCTTTCTTCTAACTCTCTCCTCACACAATAATCAAGGGTTTGTTTTGGAGAAGAGAAAGGTTCACCTTCTCTTCCCTCCTGTATTTATACCCCTCTTAAATAAGAGGGGATGTTTGGATGCCAGTTACCCTTGGTCTCTATCCCCATATTGACTTATCCTACGGATGGTTATATCCTCTATAATCCCCTCCTAGGATAGGTCGATTCCTCCCCCACCAATTTTTCTTAAAATAGGCCGTTATAACATTAAATTTTTTTGTCGGGTTTTACAAAACACATGGCTTTGTCAATGCACATAGCCACCGTTGACTCATAAACCGTCAACGAAGCTAAGTTGTTGCCGATTCAAAAATCAGCAACAAAAACTGTCACTGCTGATTCAGAAAGCGACAACAAAAACTGTGTTGTTGCCGATTTGAAAATTAATCCACTTGATCAAGTTTAATAATACTATTAAAAAAATTTCATGCTTTAATAATTTTTTTATATTTTAAAAAAATTGATCAAACCCATTGTGAAGCACGAGGAATATTCTAGTGAACTTGAAAGTGTGGATCATGATGCATGGAACATTTACACATGGTGACATGAACCAAAAATCACTTCAATACAAGGGAAATGATATGAATGCCTCCGTCAAATGACCCTAATATGACGCCCATTTTGGATTTTATTATTCCACTATGGGGATAATCTAAGGAATAGTAAGATTTTAAATGTTTGAACTTATTGATTTTTAAAATTGGGTATTTGAACTTTATTTTTATTCAAATAGGTATATTCTTTTATTTTACACAATAAAGTGTCTAAGTGGTGTATATTAGTTAAATGTTTAGTGTCAACAAAGAGTGAAAATAAAAAAATTATATAAATGAACTAATATGTTTGTTAAAAAAAATTTGGTCACAAGTTAGCTAACAACATTGTCTAGAATTCCGATTTGCATGTCCAACACATAAACAATTATTTTCATGCATTTTCGTGTCTTTACAACCAAGAAAAAGAGTGTAGCCTTGCATGCTTGTTGAACACCTAATAAAAAAAAGGAGGAATGCATGATTTCAGGTTTTTTAGAGGAAGGGGGTGTTTTTCTCTTCTTGGCTGGTTGCCTCCCTTCTCTTCTCTCATTCTTTTTATATCCTATGAAACCCTAGTTTCTATTTTACAAAATAGTCCTCCTTTAAGTAGACAATTTACATTTAAGTACTTTAATAACTATTTTTCTAAAAAAAAGAAATTGCCTTCCATGAAATCTTCAAGCTTTGTGATTAGTACTTAAAAGTGCATTTTTATCAAGGTTTTATATCATAATTTTGCACTTGAAGTATCAATAACTCCTTAATTAAAGCATGTTTTATAATAACAAGTTTGATACTATAAGATACCTTTAATTTAAGGTAAATGTTCATTGTTGCGATGTCGCGGTCGCACAAATTAATTACCGTAGCTTAAAATAAACAAGATAGTATAGAGCAAGCAAGGGGTCGATCCCACGAGGAAGTTTCAAGTCAGATTTTTATATTGTACGTTATGTAATTGGGGGGATTTGATTTGCAATGATCTATACTATGGTAGAAATTACAATAGCAAATAAAATCAATTGAAATTGAAATATATCAAGAAAACAAACCTTGGTCGCAAGCACACATCAACCAACAGAAATCAGAACCGATCCTTGAAATGAAACTTCAGTTTATATTCTGAATTTTTTATCTTTTCTTAATGTTAGTTAATTAACGGATCCGCCGTATAACTAACCCTAACCAACAAACAATCACAGTGTCCGCACTAATGATTTAATCCAATGGCAGCCTTAAGATCTAGATAAATTCATTAATCTTAACAACCAAGTTGTCAGCTTGTGTTGCTTTGATCGAATGTTCTTCCTAAGTTTAATAACGTAGTTCCGCTACAATTATCAAGCTTAGTTGCTTCACAAGTTTATATACCACAACTCTGGTGTTGATATCAAACTTAGCAATAGATTGTTCACAATAATAACTTAGAGTCCGCTCTAGCAATTAAGATAAACAATCATAGAAAATATGCATAGGAAAACAAACATACTCATTCATAATACAAACTGAAAATAAATGGAAGAATAAATCTCACAGTTCTTGAAATCTGAAGGTGTTTGCGTCCTTACAACCAAGAAAACGAGCTTAGCCTTGCATATCTATTGAACAATTACTCCTAAAGATAAAAGAATACATGATTTTTGGGTTGTAGAGGGGAGAGTTTGTGTTTCTTCTCTTATGGCTGCCACCCTTCTTTCTTTGATTCTACTGCACTCTCTCTCCCTCTCTCTTGGCTCTCTTCATAGCATAAACTTAGCTGCCTATTTATACACAAATTGTAAGTAAGAAAAATCAAAGTTCAAGTGTGAACATCAAGAGATGGTGGTAGTGTGAAGGCGGCTGGTGGCTGGTGGCTGGCAGCTGGCAGCTGGTTGGTGGCTTGAGGTTGGTGGCTGCCTTCCTTGACCTTCTGGATTGATGTTCTTGAGGAGCTAAATTGCTGAAATTAAAACTTGGATGTCGGTTTTGATGCTTCAGGATGTAATTTGGATTCGTTTCTTCACGAAACCTGTTTGCTGGCAGAATTCAGTTGTCATCTTTGAAAACTCATATCTCCCTCATATGACATCGTTTATAGACCTTTGAGTCAGGAATCCAAAACAATTGAGTTTGCATCAATTGGACTTCTGTAGCTCCAGATATTAAATTTTGAATGGCCAAAGGTCAATATTGGCAGAATGCGAGATTTGACTTTGCAGGATGTGATTTCCATGATTTTTCTCCTTTTATTTTTCTTGCATTACATTTCCAAAAAGGTATGGATGTTAGCTTTTTAGTGCCACTGGAATCACTTCATTTCGATCTCTAGAACTCACGCTCTGCACAAAACATCGACTGAACGTCAAATCTGCCAATTACCTCCAATTTACTCCTTTTTGCATCTTTCATCTAAAGGTGCCTTCAAAACATAAAATAAAGAATATCAAGGCATTTTATATATATAACATAGGCTAAACACTAGTTAAATATGGGTGAAACTATCGAATAATATGGTTACATCATTCATCTTAAATGCAAGCCTATCACATAAATCAAAGGATTGATTGATGAGTTCAACTACTGAAATTGAGAAGACAAAGAGAGGGTGAAGCTTAGGAAAGAGATGCTGGTTCAGTCCAAACTAGAACAATGTTCAGTCATTGGGTCATATCTAGAGCTGTAGATCTTGGATTTCAATTTGGTTTATATGGCTAGAAAGCTAAGACATAGGCCTAAAACATTCATGAGGAGTGCAAGACTCAATTCTGTTGTTTGGAAGTCCAAATCTTAGCAACAACAGAGAAGTCAGAATTTGTCCTGCAAACCAGACATTGTTCAGTGTTCAGCCCATCTCTCGAGTTCTAGAAGTCCAAATGCACCGAATGTTTTTGGTTGGAAAGCTGAGACAATTTCCTAGAACTTGCATAAGGAAAATCTATTCAAATTCTGACATTAGCAATGACGTTTTGTTCAGACAAGAAGATAAGGATTGTCACCAAGTCAAAATGTGACCACCCACTCAATAATTAGTCATCAAATCAATAGTTTCAAATTTCGGCCTATAAAAGGATGCATTTGCCATGCATTTAGGCATCTTGGTTTTCAGATCAAGATCATGCTTTTGCTTTCTCTCTTTATATTTTTGTAATGCTTAAGTTTTGCTTTCATTAATCTCTTATTTATGCTTTTCATTTCCTTTCCTTTACTTAGTTCACTTATATCTTATTTATGTTCTTATCTTGTTTATTTATGTTTCTCTTCTTCATTATGTTTAGCTAAGTTTATTATGTCAAGGTGAAAAGGTTACACTAATGGTGTAAGAATAAGTATAGTGTAAACTCAACATGAACTTTAATGTTTGATACTAACATGTTTTGTATTTGTTATCTTATTCACTCTTAATACTTTGCTTGTTAAATGGTTAATCTAGATTTATGTTTTAGAACCCTTGGTACAAAAAATACTTGGCACTTTCATAGCCCAAACGTATGGTATAACAGACACTTGTGCTATGAAAGGAACTTGATTTGTTGTTAACATAAGTTATAATCATAAATACCTGACAACATTTACAAGTATTGGCATTATTCAAATAAGATAACTAATGTAATCATGTTAGCAATTTATAATCCGATTGGAACCTCCTTTGTGTTTGGTTTCCAGTTGAGTAATAAGAGTTTATACTATACTTGTTTGAAATACCATTAGTGGATCCTCTAACCTTGACAATTGTTTTTATCATTGTTTAATCCTTATATCAATATCACATCTCAAAACTCTTTTCATTTTTTTTTAATTATTATTATTATTATTATTATTTATAATTTATTGATGTAACCATATTATTCGATAGTTTCACCCACATCTACCTAATGTTTTGTCCATGTTTTATATATAAAATATCTTGATATTCTTTGTTTTATGTTTTGAAGGTACTTTTGGATGAAAGATGCAAAAAGGAGTAAATTGGAGGTAATTGGCAGATTTGACGTTCAGTCGATGTTTTGTGCAGAGCGTGAGTTCTAGAGATCGAAATGAAGTGATTCCAGTGGAACTAAAAAGCTAACATCCATACCTTTTTGGAAATGTAATGCAAGAAAAATAAAAAGAGAAAGATCATGGAAATCACATCCTGCAAAGTCAAATCTTGTATTCTGCCAATGTTGACCTTTGGCCATTCAAAATTTAATATCTGGAGCTACAGAAGTCCAATTGATGCAAACTAAATTGTTTTGGATTCATAATTCAAAGACCTATCCACGCTCCAAATATCAGCCAAAATCGATTTCATATGAGGGAGATATGATTTTCCAAAGATGACAACTGAATTTTGCCAGCAAACAGGTTTCGTGAAGAAACGAGTCCAAATTACATTCCGAAGCATCTTAACCGACATCCAAGTTTTTATATCAGCAATTTAGCTCCTCTAAGTCAGAGCTTGAAGATTTCATGCAAGACTATTTCTTCTTTTTAGGGAAAATAGTTATTGAAGTACTTGAATGTAAACTGCCAACTTAAGGAAGGACTATTTTGTAAAATAGAGACTAGGGTTTCTTAGCATATAAAAAGAAAGAGAGAAGAGGCAGCAGCCAGCAGAAAAGAGGGAGACCAGAAGGAGGCAGCAGGCAGGAGAGAATAAACACAAATTCTCTCCTCTACAAACCCAAAAATCATGCTCTTTTCATTCTTTAGAAGTAGTTGTTCAATAGTTATGCAAGGCTAAGCTCTTTTCTTGGTTGCAAGGACACAACAAACCTTCGGATTTCAAGAACCGTGAGATTTATTCTTCCTTTTATTTTCAGTTTATGTTATGAATGAGTATGATTGTTTTCCTATACATATTTCCTATGATTGTTGTTGATGATTGCTAGAGCGGACTCTAAGTTATTGTTGTGAACAATCTATTGCTAAGTTTAATATCAAAACCGGAGTTGTGATATATGAACTTGTGAAGCAACTAAGCTTGATAATTATGGCGGAACTACATTATTGAACTTAGGGAGAACATTTGAACAAAGTGACATAAGCTGCGGACAGCTTGTATGTTAATCTTGATGAAATTATCTAGTTCTTAAAGCTACCATTAAATTGAATCATTAGTGCGGACACTTTGATTGTTTATTGGTTAGGATTGGTTATACGATGGATCCGTTAATTAATCAACGTTAAGAAAAGATAAAATTTCAGAACATAAACTGCAATTTTTGTTTCATGGATCGATTCTAATTTCCGTTGGTGGATGTGTGCTTGCAACCAAGGTTTGTTTTCTTGATAAGTTTCGGTTTTAATTGATATTGTTTGCTAGTTTAATTGCTGCCATAGTTTACATAATCACAAATCAAATCCTCCCAATTACATAACGTACAACATAAAAATCTGACTCGAAACTTTCTCGTGGGATCGACCCCTTGCTTGCTCTATACTATCTTGTGTGTTTTAAGCTTGGGTAATTAATTTGTGCGACCGCGACATCGCAACAAATTTTTGCGCCGTTGCCAGGGAGGTAATTTTAGTTGATTCTTGTGCTTGTACTGTTATTTTTATTTGTTGTGATTCAAAAAAAAAAGAGAAACAGAATTTTTGCTTGCGATGGTACTGTTCACTTGCGGCAGCGGTACTGTTCAAAACAGAGTTTTTGGTGGAATTAGGTATCGGCCTTTTGTTTCCTGAAGGGAAACGATGTTCTGAACAGGACTTGCGATCAATCACTAGCCCCACCCTATTGAGGCCAAATTCCGCTGTTTTCTAGTGTTTTTAGGTAGTTTTAGTTTTCTTCCGTAGGATTTTCGTATAATTTGCATTGTTTTCGATCTCTTGTGTGGTTACTTTCTTTTGAGTTTTCTTAGCAATTTATGTCTGTGACCCGTTCTACTAATCAAATTCAAGTACAGGTTAATCTTGAAATAGAAAGCACTTTATGCAGGTTAAGAAAGAAAGTTTGCCTCAACACCATGGCTATTGCATGACAACAAACACTCAGGGAGCTTGCTGCTCCTAACGTGGAAAATCAACCATTATGCATAAACATTGATAATAATGTAAACTTTGAGCTCAAATCTGGTTTTATACATTTGTTACCAACATTTAATGGTCTTGGAGGAGAAGATCCTCATACTCATCTCAAGGAGTTCCATATGGTTTGTGTTGGCATGAAACCGAATGGAGTTGATGAAGAACAAGTTAAGTTGAAAGCTTTCCCTTTCTCTTTAAAGAGGGCAGAATGCTATGAAGAAGATTTTCCTTGAGAAGTATTTCCCAGCATCTCGAGTTGCCAACATAAGGAAAGAAATATGTGGGATTCAGCAATCTCATGGAGAGACACTCTCCGAATATTGGGAAAGATTTGAGCAACTCTCCATTCAATGTCCTCATCATCAAATACACGATTAGGTGCTCATTCAATATTTCTATGAAAGATTGATGCCTACTGACCGTAGTATCATTGATGTTGCAAGTGGAGGCGCATTGGTGGATAAGACACCCGAGGCTGCACACCAATTGATCTCAAACATGGCAGCCAACTCAAAACAATTTGGCACTCGTGGAGACTTCTCCAACAAATGAGTAAATGAGGTAAGTATTTCTAACCTTGAAAGTAAAGTTAATGATCTTACTTCTCTTGTGCGTTCTTTGGCTTGTGGAAATGTGCAGCAGGTGAAAGTTTGTAGCATATGCTCCTTACAAGGAAATGCTTCGGATATGTGCCCAACAATGCAAAAAGACTACATTGAACAAGCTTATGCAATTGATGGAACATTCAACGGACAGCCCCAGCGTAAATATGATCCCTTTTCCAACATGTACAATCCCGGATGGAGAGATCATCCCAACTTACGCTACGACAACCCATCCCAACAAGGCAATCAAGGCCGACAGTTCCATCCCCATGGATTTCAGCCTCAACAAAATTATCAAGCAAGACAACCCCCTCCATTCACAAACTCCAATGTTATGGGGTCATCATCGAATGATGATCTTCATGAGATGATGAAAACTTTGGCTTCTAATTCTGTTACCTTGCAACAAAATTTCATGTCTTTTCAACAGGAAACAAGGTCAAGTATTCACAACTTGGAAAAGCAAATGGGGCAAGTAGCTTCAAGTGTAGGGAAATTGGAAGCACAAACGAATGGAGTTACCCTCCCAAGCATTAAATCCAAAAGAGAATGTTAGTGCAATCATGCTGCGAAGTGGGAAAGAAGTTGAAGAGCAAAGGTCAAAACAAATTGAGATGGAGGAAGAAGAAGAGATAGAAACTGAATTGAGTACAAAGAAGGAACATCCTTCTCCTCCACAAACTGAAATAAAGACCAACACTCCAAAGGTAACTCCTCACTCAATTAATTCCAGTTTTAAAACAATTCCACCCTTTCGTGTGAGTTCTTCTAGGTCAAAGAAAGAAAACAAAGAAAAAGAGATTTTAGAGGTTTTCAAGAAAGTGGAACTCAACATTCCTTTGCTTGATGCTATCAAGCAAATTCCCAAGTATGCAAAATTCTTGAAGGAGTTGTGTACTACCAAGAGAGCTTTCAAACTAAAAGGTCATGAAACGGTAAGTATGGGTGAAGTTGTATCTGCCGTTGTTCAAAAGAATCTGCCTTTGAAACAAAAAGACCCAGGTGCATTTACTATCCCATGTGTTATTGGTAATGCTAGTTTTAAAAGAGCTGTATGCAATTTAGGTGCATCCATTAGTGTTATGCCCAAACATGTTTATGATTCTCTTAGTCTTGAGCCTTTGAATAAAACTAGCATTGTAATACAACTTGCGAATCGTAGTTTTGTTTACCCACTTGGTGTGATAGAAGATGTCCTAGTCAAGATTGATAGTTTGGTTATTCCATGTGATTTTTATATTCTTGATATGGAACATGATTCTTGTGATTCATCAACTAGCACTCCTATATTGTTTGGGAGACCATTCTTGAAAACTGCAAACACAAAGATTGATTGTGGTAAGGATACCTTGTCTATGGAAGTAGGAGATGCGAAAATTGAATTCAATTTTCATGATGCAATGAGATATCCTTATAGCAATGTTTATTCTATCACATGTTATGACCAAATTGATAAGTGTGTGCAGCAAGTTTGTGATTTTGATTGCGAAGACAGATTAAGCATAACTTTGAGATATGGCTATGATTTCACCAAGATAGAAGAGATGGAGAGGCACGTGTGTGTTCCCCAAAACGTGCACGAATCAGTATTGGCCTTACAAGCTTTACAAACTGTTCCCCATGGTAATGTCTTTGTTGATTTAGTACTCTCACATAAAAAGCTTTTGCCATCTATTTTACAGGCCCCCGAGTTAGAATTAAAACCTTTGCCCGATAATTTGAAATATGTATTCATTGGCGACAACAATACACTTCCCGTTATCATAGCAAAAAGTTTGACAAGTATGCAAGAGGAAAAACTTGTGAAATTATTGTGTGATCACAAGACGACCATTAGATGGACTTTAGCCGACATCAAGGGCATTAGTCCCTCAATATGTATACATCATATACTATTTGAGGACAATGCAAAACCAACAAGGGAAATGCAAAGGAGGTGGAACCTGCCTATGATGGAGGTAATGAAAGCTGAAATTTTAAAACTGTTAGATGCAGGAGTCATTTACTCCATCACTGACAGTAAATGGGTCGTGCCAATCCATGTGGTGCCAATCCATGTGGTGCCCAAAAAGACCAGAATCATGTTGGTGAAAAACAAAAATGATGAGCTCATTCCTACTCGCATCTCAAGTGGATGGAGAATGTGTGTTGATTACAGAAAGCTCAATCTTTCTACACGCAAAGATCATTTCCCATTACCATTCACGGATCAAATGCTTGAACGCCTAGCAGGTAAGTCTTTTTATTGCTTTCTTGGTGGATATAGTGGATACAATCAAATTGTTATTAATCCTGAGGATCAAGAAAAGACTACATTTACATGTCCATTTGGTACATATGCATATAGGAGAATGTCTTTTGGTCTCTGTAATGCTCCTGTAACTTTTCAAAGATGCATGATGAGTATTTTTTCTGACTTGTTGAAAGAATAATTGAGGTTTTTATGGATGATTTCACGGTGTATGGTGATTCTTTTGATAAATGTCTAGAAAATTTATCTTTAATCTTGAAAAGGTGCATTGAAACTAACCTTGTCCTGAACTATGAAAAGTGTTATTTTATGGTAGAACAAGGAATAGTTCTTGGGCATGTTGTGTCTTCACGTGGATTAGAGGTTGATAAAGCTAAGATAGATGTTATTTCATCATTGCCTTACCCCTCATACATGAGGGAAGTTCGTTCTTTTCTAGGTCATGCAGGTTTCTATCGATGCTTTATCAAAGATTTCTCGAAGATTACAGCACCCTTGTGCAAACTATTAGCCAAAGAAGTGGATTTTGTGTTTGATCAAGCATGTAAAGATGCCCATGATGAGCTTAAGAGACGTGTCACATCTGCCCCTATCATTCAACCACCAAATTGGGATGGACCTTTTGAGATAATGTGTGATGCGAGTGACTATGCGGTAGGAGCTGTACTTGGGCAAAGAATTGGGAAGAATTTGCATGTTATCGCCTATGCTTCTCGCATGTTGGATGGAGCATAATGCAATTACCATACAACTGAAAAGGAACTTTTTGTAGTGGTGTTTGCTCTTGAAAAATTCAAGTCATATCTACTTGGTACAAAAGTCATTGTTTTTACTGACCATGCAGCTCTCAGGTATCTTTTGAAGAAGAAGGAGTCCAAACCAAGACTGATTAGGTGGATCTTGCTTTTACAAGAATTCAATCTTGAGATCAAAGACAAAAAAGGTGTCGAAAACCATGTGGCTAATCACTTAAGCCAACTAAGGATTGAGGATATACAGATCGAGACAATAAGAGAGACATTCCCCGATGAGCAGTTGTATATGTTGCATTCCTCTACAAGACCATGGTATGCTGATTTGGTAAACTATTTAGTCACCAAAGAATTCCCTCCAGGTTTGTTTAAACCCCAAAAAGATAAGTTACGAGCTGATGCTAAATATTATTTTCGGGAAAGATCCTTACCTTTGGAAATTTTGTGCGGATCAAATAGTTAAGAGGTGAGTACCACAAGATGAATTTCATTCCATTCTCACTTTTTGTCATTCTCATTCTCGTGGTGGGCATTTTGGAGCAAAAAGAACAGCCCATAAGGTACTTGAAAGTGGTTTCTATTGGCCTTCTATTTTTAAAGATGCATATCACTTCTGCAAATCATGTGAAAAATGCCAAAGAATAGGTAATATCACTCATAAGAATCAAATGTCTTTAACGAATATTCTTGTAAGTGAAATTTTTGATGTTTGGGGTATTGACTTTATGGGTCCATTTCCTTCTTCATCTGGCAATCTTTATATTCTTCTTGCTGTTGATTATGTGTCCAAATGGATTGAGGCGAAAGCCACACGAACTAACGATGCTAAGGTTGTTTTAGATTTTGTCAGGACTCACATATTTGACAGGTTTGGAATCCCTAAAGCTATCATTAGTGATCGTGGCACTCATTTATGTAATCATTCCATGGAAGCATTGCTACGCAAATATCATGTGACTCATCGAACTTCCACAACATATCATCTTCAAATGAATGGCCAAGCTAAAATTTCAAATCGAGAAATCAAGTCCATTTTGGAGAAAACAGTGCAACCTAACCGGCGAGATTGGAGTCTACGTCTTGGAGATGCACTTTGGGCTTATCGGACTGCTTATAAATCACCTATAAGAATGTCATCTTATAGAATGATTTATTGGAAAACATGTCATCTACCGGTGGAGCTTGAACACAAAACTTTTTGGGCCATTAAAAAATGTAACATGGATTATGATGCTGTTGGGATCGCAAGAAAACTACAACTGCAAGAGTTGGAAGAAATTTGAAATGATGCTTATGAGAATGCAAGGATTTACAAAGAAAAGACTAAAAATCTTCATGATTGAATGCTTACAAGAAAGGAGTTTCATGTTGGAGACAAAGTCCTTCTTTATCGTTGGCGTTTGAAACTTTTTTCTGGAAAATTGCGCTCTTGTTGGATTGGACCCTTTGTTGTTTCTAATGTTTTTCCTTATGGTGCAGTTGAAATTATAAGTTTAGAAACCAACAAAGTACTCAGGTCAATGGGCATCATTTGAAACCTTTCTATGAAGGTTGGACGACAGAACTCACCGCTTCTGTAGAGTTAGCTGAACCAATCTATGAAGAATGAGCATGCCACATGTCAAGCCAATGACATAAAACAAAAGCGCTTACTGGGAGGCAACCCAGCACAAAAAAAAATCAGATTTGCTTTCTTTTTCCTTATCTTTTATTTTTTCGCATTTTAATTTATTTTCTGTCATTCTCTTCTGTTCCTTTGCTTTTATTTCAACATTGAGGACAATGTTGTGTTTTAAGTGTGGGGGTATTGGGAGAATGTTGGTTTTCTAATTTTGGTTTTCTTTGTTCTTTTTTTTAAAAAATAAAATTATGTTTGATCTTTTGAACTCCCATTCGTTTTTGAGAATATGAGTATTATGTATGAGAATTAGTTGAGATAGATGAAGATATAAATCAAATGAAGGAGTATGCATGTAAGTTTTAATGTTTAATTGGTTTAGGGATTGACTTTGAGAATATGCCATGTTGACTTTATAGTGTTATACCAATGCAAGCTTTTGAGCCTTCAACATTATATTCTTTGAGTGTGCATTCTTTCAATGATATGTATCTCTAGAACTTGCTTCATACCTTGTTGAGATTACATTCACATTACATTCGCATTACATATATACATGAAGATGATAAAGGCATTAGAAATTTTAACCACTTAAGTCAAAAAGTCAACCTAAAGCATATTATCCTTAGTGAGCCCCTTTTGAGCTTGTTTATCTTTTCTTTGCTTTATCCATGTATAAGCCTTAACTTTTTATATGTTTTCCTTTTCCCTTGGCCAAGGATTAGTGGAGCATATACTTATGATATCTCATGGAATTATGGTTGGAAATTATGTGAAAAGAAAGAAGAAGTGATGCTTGATGAAAAGATGGGCAAAGTTGCCAAAGGTAAAAAAAAAAAGGAAAGAAAAAGAAAAAGAAAAAGAAAAAAGTGTTCCTTTATGTTCTTAATATTTTATAATGAAAAAGCTTGAAATTAAAAGAAGTTAAGCATTGGTAATTAAAGATGGAAAATTTATATGCTTTGATGGAATATCATTTTTCAGAATGCTCTACTTTCTTTCTTTCGAACCTTTTCTTTTACTCTCTTTTACCTCACCTTAACCTTAGCCTCATTACAACCAGAAAATAAGACCTTTTGATTCATGCATTGTTTGTAATATGTTAGTAATGGAGATGAGATTGAAGAGCAAGCTTATGGTAGAACATATTCATTGATTGAATTTGAGAGATTTAAACACATAAGCCCTAAACATGTGAGTGTTGGAGTGTATATCAATGAAAGGACCTATCACTTTGGCATGGCATAGATTTCATTTAAATCCTGAAGATTAATTGAGTTTTGAAGTTTGCATGTAAATAAATTCATGAAAATTTATACTCTTTCTCCTTCTTAATTGTGTTCTTGTTTATAATGCATATATTCTTGAATATTGATGGGAGCTTAGAAGATTAGTCATAGTGATTTCATTTAATTTAACTTCAATTTGGTTTTACCTATCCTTTCTCGAGGACGAGCAAGAGCTAAGTGTGGGGGTATTTGATGTAACCATATTATTCGATAGTTTCACCCACATCTACCTAATGTTTTGTCCATATTTTATATATAAAATGTCTTGATATTCGTTGTTTTATGTTTTGAAGGTACTTTTGGATGAAAGATGCAAAAAGGAGTAAATTGGAGGTAATTGGCAGATTCGATGTTCAGTCGATGTTTTGTGCAGAGCGTGAGTTCTAGAGATCGAAATGAAGTGATTCCAGTGGCACTAAAAAGATAACATCCATACCTTTATGGAAATGTAATGCAAGAAAAATAAAAAGAGAGATCATGAAAATCACATCCTGCAAATTCAAATCTTGTATTCTGCCAGTGTTGACCTTTGACCATTCAAAATTTAATATCTGGAGCTAAAGAAGTCCAATTAATGCAAACTCAATTTTTTTGGATTCCTGATTCAAAGACCTATCCACGCTCCAAATATCAGCCAAAAACGATGTCATATGAGGGAGATATAATTTTCCAAAGATGACAACTGAAGTTTGCCAACAAACAGGTTTCGTGAAGAAACGAGTCCAAATTACATTCCGAAGCATCTTAACCGACATCCAAGTTTTTATATCAGCAATTTAGCTCCTCTAAGTCAAAGCTTGAAGATTTCATGCAAGGCTATTTCTTCTTTTTAGGGAAAATAGTTATTGAAGTACTTGAATGTAAACTGCCAACTTAAGGAAGGACTATTTTGTAAAATAGAGACTAGGGTTTCTTAGCATATAAAAAGAAAGAGAGAAGAGGCAGCAGCCAGCAGAAAAGAGGGAGAGTAGAAGGAGGCTGCAGCCAGCAGAGAATAAACACAAATTCTCTCCTCTACAAACCCAAAAATCATGCTCTTTTCATTCTTTAGAAGTAGTTGTTCAATAGTTATGCAAGGCTAAGCTCTTTTCTTGGTTGCAAGGACACAACAAACCTTCGGATTTCAAGAACCGTGAGATTGATTTTGTTTTCTTGATAAGTTTCGGTTTTAATTGATTTTGTTTGCTAGTTTAATTGCTGCCATAGTTTAGATAATTACAAACCAAATCCCCCCAATTACATAACGTACAACATAAAAATCTGACTTGAAACTTCCTCGTGGGATCGACCCCTTGCTTGCTCTATACTATCTTGTGTGTTTTAAGCTAGGGTAATTAATTTGTGCTACCACGACATCGCAACATTTATATAGTTAACCTCTCTATGGTTCGACCCCGGTCTTGCTGAGTTATTTATTTCTTCGACACGCCTGCACTTGGAAGAAGACATCAATCTTTTGGTCGTGTCACTTTGACTTAGAGGAGCTAAATTGTTGAAATAAAAACTTGCATGTCAGTTTAGATGCCTCTCAACGTAATTTGGACTTGTTTCTTCTTGAAACTTGTTTGCTGGCAGAATTCAGTTGTCATTTTTGAAAATCATATCTGCCTCATATGACATCGTTTTTTGCTGAAATTTGGAGCGTTAATATGTCTTTGAGTCCGAGATCCAAAAAAATTGAGTTTGCATCAATTGGACTAGCTCAAGATATTCAAGTTGGAATGACCGAAGGTCAATACTGGCAGATTGCGAGATTTTACTTTGAAGGCTGCAATTTCCATGCTCTTCCTTATTTTATTTTCTTACCTTAGATTTACAGAAAGGTATAGATGTTAGCTTTTTAATGCCACTGGAATCACTTTATTTCAACCTCTAGAACTCACGCTCTACACAAAACATCTACTGAAGGTCAAATCTGTCAATTATCTCAAATTTACTTCTTTTTGCATCTTTCATCCGAAAGTGCCTCCAAAACATAAAAACAAAGAATATCAAGCTATTATATATATAAAATATAGGCAAAAAACTAGGTAAATGTGGGTAAAACTATCCAATAATATGGTTACATCAAATACCCTCACACTTAGCTCTTATTCTTCCTTGAGAAAGGATGGGTAACATCAAATTGAAATTAAATCAAATCAAATCAAATTACTATGACTAATCTCCCATCAATATCCAAGAATATATGCATTATAAACAAGAATACAATCAAGAAGGATAAAGAGTATAAATTTTCATGAATTTATTTACATGCAAACTTCAAAACTCAATTAATCTTCGGGATTTAAATGAAATCTATGCCATGCCAAAGTGATAGGTCCTCTTATTGATATACACTCCAACACTCACATGTTTAGGGCTTATGTGTTTAAATCTCTCAAGTTCGATCAATGAATATGTTCTACTATAAGTTTGCTCTTCAATCTCATCTCCATTACTAACATATTACAAGCAATGCATGAATCAAAAGGTCTTATTTTTTTGCTGTAATGAGGCTAAGGTTAAGGTGAGGTAAAAGAAAATTTCAAACCAAAGAAAGTAAAGCTTTCTGAAAAGTGATATTTCAAATAAGATATTCCATCAAAGCACATAAATTTTCCATCTTTAATCACCAATGTTTAACTTCTTTTGATTTCAAGCTCTTTCAACATAAAATCTTACGAACATAAAGGAACACTTTTTTCTTTTCTTTTCTTTTCTTTTCTTTTCTTTTCTTTTTTTTCTTGTTTTTACCCTTGGCAACTTTTCCCATCTTTTCATTAAGCATCACTTCTTCTTTCTTTTCACATAATTTCCAACCATAATTCTATGAGATATCACAAGTATCACTACCAGATTTCACAATTTTACCGATGGAAAATTTCTGTCGGTATGTGATTAAGAGTTCATCGATAATTTATTTACCGACTTCTTCACCGACGGAATACATTCGTCGGCTTTCCGTTCGTCGGTAATACCACCATCTGTCGCTATATCGGTCGACAACACAAAAAAAGCATTTGTCGATGGTTTTACAGACGAAAATTGCACGCAAAAAAAAAATATTTCCCGCTTTATATATACCGACAGATTTATCCCGTCGGTGATAGTGTGACATACTGATGGATACATACCGTTGGTAAAGTTGTCGGTGAGTGTGAAATATCGACCCAATATATCTGTCTGTAAAGTCATCGGTGATTGTGGCAGCTACTGTCAAATGTCGACGGATATATTCCGTCGGTAAAACCCTCTGTAATTATTTTTAAATATGTTTTTAAAAAATTATTTAGAATACATAATATAAAATTATATAAATTAATGGTAATAAAAACCAATTATGCAAATAAAATTTTTATTAAACATCAAAAACAAAAAAAAATAAAGTTAAATACTATTCATTACAAACTAAATGTGTTTCAAAAAAAATATTAAATGAACTATTAAAGGTAAATAATATTTATTACAAATTAATATAAAGGTGGAGCTCGAGGAGGAGGAGGAAGAGGAGGAGGAGGAGGCTGGTGGTTACACGACTAAAAAGGATGAGGTGCACATATATCACCATTCTATGATGCAATTCAAAAGAGGTTGTTGATGTTTGTTAATTTATTACAGGATGTTACATACCTGCCAAGAGATTAGAATAGATCTATCCTCTGCAGGGAGGGGGAATATAGATGTAGACTTTTACGAGGGGCAAGAAGAGAGCCCTTTGGAAGATAATTGCTTCACATGCACCAACAGTATCGACTCAAGCAAGGCATGAAGAATTAACAGGGCCTCAAGTCAGACAGGCACCAAGGCAAACGGAGATGTCCGACCAACCATGTTAGCCCCACGGGAACGAGCAGAGGATCCCCTTTAGACTATACCTGCAAGGCCATCTGTTTCTTATGTTGATCCAATGCTCTTGGCCTAGCTAGTCAAAGTAGTAATGGAAGATATGGCTAATGCTGCCACTCTTATGCGAGCACCCCCACATGAACCCATCATACAAACCATTTCAGAAGCACCTACATCTACTAATAATGTGGTACATCTAGTTCAAATGGTGAAAAGTATGAGAGAAATGAGTTGTGAACCCTACTCATGTGAATAGGATGTTGAAGTAGTGGGAAGGTGGATTAGAAATGTAGAGAAAATGATGATTTAAATTAAGATACCAAATGATCTGTGAGTAGATTGTGCTACATAATTACTATCAGACAGTGCTATGACTTGGTGGGAGACAGTTCAGTTGAGGAGGACTACAGAATCCCTATCCTGGGATGATTTCAAGATGGAGTTTGAGAATCAATATTACTCCAAATATCATCAAAAGATGAAGGAACATGAATTCCTAGCCTTGAGACAGAAGGGGATGTCAGTACTCGAGCATGAGAGATGATTTCATGACCTCTCACTATTTGCACCATAGTATGATACTATAAGATACCTTTAATTTATGGTAAATGTTCATCTTAAATGCAGGCCTATCACATAAATCAAAGGATTGATTGATGAGTTTAACTACTGAAATGGAGAAGACAAAGAGAGGGTTAAGCTTAGAAAAAAGATGTTGGTTCAGTCCAAACCGGAACATTGTTCATTAATTGAGTCATATCTGGAGCTGTAGATCTTGGATTTCAATTTGGTTTACATGTTCATGACCATTTCGTGAAGCTGTTCATGATCCGCTTTTTTTTATGCATGCTCCACTTTGAGTTGTGCATACTCTACTGATAGGTGGTCGTATTTTTCGGTGAGCTGAGTCGTGTGCTGCTGCAAGGCCACGAACTCCTTAGATTGGGTGCTCAATACTGATTGGGAGCTCCCAACGGTTGAAACACTACGGGCCATCCGCAAGTTCTCGGATGTAGTGTTGGAGAGCCCGTAAACCTGATTTTTATCGGGTCCATCAGACGATCCAACCTCCATCCACAAATCTAGATCGAATTCCGGATGGGTCAAAGGATTGTCCCCATATCTCTCCCTCAACCGGCTATTATAGGTCTCCTAAAAATGAAAAAAGTAATTATCATATTCAATTCAATAAAAATAATAACTTACTAAATAAAATGGTTGAACAAACATACCACGAAGTGTTGAGCACGGTTGTCAACGAACTGTTGCGCCCCCTTTTGGTCGTCTTGACTCCGCACGTGCATCTCCACAAACAGCTCCATCGGTCTCGGCTCACGTTCAAGAGACGTAACCTGTAATGAAAAAAGATTAATTAACAACAAATTAATTTAACAATATATTTCATTTAAATTAATCTTACCATCCGTTTTGCATGTTCAGCAAACGGAATAGAGCCGCCGGTGTGCGTTGTCACCGAGCCATGAATTGGCCGATTCTGGTTGCTAGCATCGGACTGTGAGCGTCATGTGAACCGCTCAGACATCACGTGCTCAAGATAGCGCGGCCATATATCTTCCAGGATGTATATCGGTTTGAAATCCCTCCAAACTGCCACGTCATTCCAGCCTTGGAGACCCCTATCTCTCATGGTTTTTTTTGCCTTTTTTTGTAATTCATACCAAAAATCACGCAACCTACTTCCATAGCGAGAAATTAGACGTTGAAACAAAAAAATTTTCTAAAAAAATCTTGTATTGTTTTCGATGTTACATAATTGCCGCGTGATTTTCCCACACCCTCCTCACAACTTTGTCATGCGCCCTGTCCCAAGAGAACTTGTGCTGTGTATAAATGATTAGATAAATAGAAATAATAATTTATTTACAATTACATTAATAAATTATTAGAAATAAGCTGGAAATTAGAAATTAACACCACCTCAACTTTGTTAAACCATGCCTCGATTTGAGGTATCCATTTAGGATGTCTGGATACCTGACTCCATTGAAATAATGGAATCTCCATCGACGATTTAAACACTAATGATACTACTCGGGTGGCCTCTATGTTTGTGAACCTGAAAATAAATTAAATTAATGAAATATTGATTAGTTGTTCATAAATTATGTTATAATTTAAAAGAAAAAACTAAAACCTTAACAAACTTACATTGAAAGGTCGTCCTTCCACTGTGCCTCGTACTTGTGGGTGAATTGATTCCGCTGCGTAGGCACGCCACCTCTGCGCTATAAACCCGCGCTGGAAAAGGCAGCATCAGTTGACGGTGCAGGTGGTGCCTCTTCTTGAGAGGCACCTAAGGATACGTCATCCTCGCTGCTAGAAGAACTAGCTGCGACCATACGTGAGTGATGAGCTGTGGTTTTCATTCTGAGCATCTACACAATTCTATACAAATAATTATATAATTAAATTCGAATGTTAAAAAAATTTCGACAACACCTCTCCTATACTAGATACTACCCAAATCCACAAACTTGCAAATATTGACAAAAGCCACAACCAACTGACTCCATCTATACTAATATTGTATATAACATAACATCTATATGTATAACATTCATACTAATTACAAAATAAATTCAACATTAACAACATATTCAATCATTATATAAATACAAACAATAAAAAATATTCAATAAATTAAAAAAAAACTCTAAACTAACAATTAAAATTAATGCAAATAATTAAACAAATATCATGCAATAATGTAGTAAAATTACTAATTATTCCAACATATTCAATTACTTATTCTAAGGTAAATTCAACATTAACAATTACAATTCAACAAATTATTCCATCATTATATAAATACAAACAATAAAAAATATTCAATAAATTCAAAAAAAACTCTAGACTAACAATTAAAATTAATGCAAATAATTAAACACAAATCATGCAATAATGTAGTAAAATTACTAATTATTCCAACATATTCAATTACTTATTCTAAGGTAAATTCAACATTACCAATTACAATTCAACAAATTATTCAATTATTATGCCAATACAACAATAAAATATATTGAATATTTTTTTTTAAAAAAAATTATAGACTAACAATTAAAATCAATGGAAATAATTAAACACAAATCATGCAATAATAGAGTAAAATTACTAATTATTCCAACATATTCAATTACTAATTCTAAAGTAAATTCAATATTAACAATTACAATTCAACAAATTATTCAATAATTATACCAATACAACAATAAAATATATTCAATAAATTAAAAAAAAACTATAGACTTTAGGAATGAAATATGCTTACCTTAATAATGTGTTTATTTCAAGACTTTATCTACATTATACAAATACACCAAAACAAAAAACATAACAAAAATAAAAATAGCTAAAATAAAAAAAATCCTTTAAGTAAAATGAAATAGAGGAAACACATACCTTTTAATTTGATGAAGATTAAAAAAAAAACTAATAACCTTTGCAGAAATCTTAAAGGAAATGAGAGGAAAAAAATCGAAGAAGAGGGGAAATTAAGAACGGGGGAGATGAAAAAATGAACTGAAGGGGCGGCCGCTGGGATTTATAGGGCAGTTTTACCGATGGCTTCACCGATGGAAATTAAAAAAATATTATTTTAATTTATTCGGTCAGTGAAGCTTCGAAAATCCGTCGGCAAATTTTGAATTTCGCACCAACGTTTTTAATTACCCTCCATATTTTTCACGGTCCGTTGATAAATCCGTCCACAACATGTCGCGGTCAGAGATGCATTTAATGCACCACTCTTTGGAATTCGCATAGTCTGTCGGTGATGTTATTGGTAATAGTGACCCGCCGACAACATACCGACGGCCTGGAATCCGTCGGTATGGACGTCGGTGATAGTGGCATTTCAAATAATTATTTTTCAACTCTCTATGAAATATCGACGGAAGTTTGTCCGTCGATATGGACGTCGGTGATAGTGGCATTTCAAGTAATTATTTTGATTGTTAAATTGTCCATCGCACAAAACAATAACAACAGTGCTTAAACAATACATAAACTTATAAGATAAATATTTCATGTTACAAAATATATCATCCATAATATATATTACATGAAAAAAAAAATTACACAGGGCTTCATTCTGATAGTTAGTTCGAATTTTCTTTTTCTTCGTCGTCAATTGAATAGTCATCACCTTCATCACAATCTTCAACATGGATATCATCATCTTCATCGACATTTGCTTGTCCGCTAGAGCTCAAAACAACATTCAACTCCTCTGCGTCAACATCAACAAGACTATCATCGAAAACATGAAAATTTGAATTTTCTTCCATCGAAAACACAAGAATTTGAATTTTCTTCCAAGTCAATCGAAGGAGCAACTCGATATGATTCAACCAACTCACTAACTTGAAAGACTTCATCTCACACACTTGTGTCTTCGTTCTCATCCTTAACAAGCTCGACACGACCCCTGGGTTTGTTTTTAAAATGGACAACCAATCCACTATTGATCGATCCTTTCTAAAAGAAGGGGTGTATATGTAATAAACTTGTTGACATTGGTTTGTGAAAACAAAGACATCGTTTACGTTGCGGAGTCTAGCTTTTGAGTTGATTTCGACCAGACCATAGTGCGGATCAACTCTGATTCCTTTGTCAGTCGTGTCATATCAATAGCATTTGAATAAAAACACTCTATTCTGCTCGATATGATATTGCAGTTTGACGACCTCTTCTAATCTACCATAGTAGTCAACTTCTAACTCACTACTAGTCGATCCCTTAACACAAACATCGTTGTTGTATGTCTTTCTTCCATGCCCGTATTCTTCAGTATGGAAAACATATCTATTGACAAAATACCCATTGTAGCACTTAACTTTTCTTTCAGGGCCCAGGCTTAGTGAAGACAATGACTTAGCAACACTTCTTCTCATTTGATAAACCTTGTATATAATGTACATCAATGAACAGTAAACGAGAATCACGTAATGACATGCATCATACAATAATTTTGCAAGTGAGAATGAGTTTGTGATAGTGCTTACATGTGTTCTGAACCATGTGGCAAATTGTTCATCTTGTAATTGAAAGATCTGGGATTTGGTCAGCTGTGAGTTATTGGACAACAAATATTATCGATGTTCCCTGCAAGTGGTAATGAGTGTATTATATTACAATATATAATTAACAGTATATTATTGACAAAGTTTAATTAGTATTACACATACATACACTTACTGAATAAAAGGTCTCAGCTCATCACAGTGAAATAGAACATAATTGTATGCTTGTTTGAACTCTATTTCTGACAAATATCTTCCTCTTACAACATTTTTAGGTGTGGGTCATCCAGGATTGGAGAATATTGACAAGTTCCCACTGGAAGACACTTCACCGCCATCATCATGCCGTGGAACGTGATTGATTCTTGTTCTCAGATGAGGTTCGAAATAGTACGAGATAAATGTTGAGATCTCCTCAATAATATAGCCTCACATATCGAAGCCTGAACATGCACCTTGTTCTTAACCTTTTTCTTGAGATTGAACAAGTACCTGCATTGAATTAATCAAATATTTTCAATGAAGAATAACAAAGAAAATACTTATATATGAATTACATTGCAACTGTAATATCTAACCGTTTGAATGGGTACATCCATCTATACTGGACCGGTCCTCCAACTTTTGCCTCGAACGGTAGATGTATGGGAAAATGCTCCATTGAGTCAAATAATGATGGAGGGAATATCATCTCAAGTTTGCATAGTGTCTCGACGATATTCGTTTCAAGCCTCTCAATGTGATCAACATTCAACTTGTTAGAGCATAAATCTCTAAAGAAATGACTGATCTCTATGAGTGTTTGCATAAACACGTGGTAGTCATGACTCTTCATTCCATACAATCTGCATTACTCCATATTAACCAGCCTTGATATGTTTGAGGCATGTCCATCCAGAAAACACAGACTCTTAAGCCATTTGTAGACTAGTAGTTGTGCATTTCTCTCTAACACGAAGCTTGCTCTTGGTTTTGTGACCCGTGACTCATCACAAACCAACTCTATATTATTACGGTTACAGAAAAAAGCTACATCTAATCTAGCCTTGATGTTATCCTTTGTCTTCCCCTTCACATCCATGACGGCATTGAAAATTTCCTCAAACACGTTCTTTTCAATGTGCATGACATCAAGGTTATGGCGAAGAAGATTGGTCTTCCAATAAGGAAGCTCCCAAAAGATACTTCGCTTTACCTAATTATGGGTCAAACCAAAACCAGGGAACTTCTGCTTACCTGATTGGAGACTAAACACAATGTCACCGTACTCTAATACAACATCATGCAATTCTTCACCAGAAAGACGCGGGGGTGCAACATCCTTTTCAACTCTGCCAACAAAGAAATCTTTTCTGTTCTTTCTGTACTTGTGATTATGTGGCAAGAAACGACGGTGACAGTCAAAAAAAGAAGCTTTACGTCCATTTGTTAGCGTGAATGCCTTGTTGTTTTCCATGCAGTATGGACATGCTAGTTTACCATGCGTGCTCCAACCAGAAAGCATTCCATAAGCTGGAAAATCATTGATAGTCCACATCAAAGCTGCCCTCATAAGAAAATTTTCTTTCCTCGATATATCATAAGTCAAAGCTTCGGAGGACCACAATTGCGCCAACTCATCAATCAACGGTCAAAGACAAATATCTATATTCTGGACCAGGCTGCTCAGACCTGGTATGCCCATAGATAAAAACATGAACTCCGGCCTCATACACATCCCCGGTGGCAAGTTACAAACTGTTAGTATAACCAGCCAACAAGAATAAGGAGCAGGAAATGACCCGAATGGGTTGCATCTGTTTGTACACAATCCAAGATGCACGTTCCTTGATTCAGCTGAAAAGTGAGGATACACAATGTTAAAGTGTTTCCAGGCTTCATCGTCAGAAGGATGCACCATCACTCCATCAACCGCATCATGTAATTGGTGCCATGTCATGTGCTCAACAGTCCTTGGTGACATGAATAACCTCTGCAGTCTAGATGTGATTGGGAAGTATCTAAGTTTTTTATATGCCACTAGAGTCTTTCCACTACCAGTTCTGGGTTTGTAACGGGAATGCCCGCATGTCATGCACCCGGTCATCTCAGCATTTTCAAGGTAGTATAACATGCAGAAGTTAGGGCATATGTCAATTTTTTGGTATCCTAAACCGAGGAGTTTCATCATGGACTTCGCAACATAGAAGTTCTCTTTCAGCCTGTTCCCTTCAGGTAAAATGCTTCTCGTACATTCAATAATCTTGTCATACTCGACCTCACTCAACCCGTGATCTGACTTGATGGTGAACACCTGTGCTACGACTGATAATTTACTATGGTTCGTGCAGTCATCCCATAATGGTTCATCAGAATCTTTCAACGAATCAAAAAACCTAGTTGCATCTGCATTAGGTTCTTCTTCTACAATTGGACATTAACTGACATTACCTTGATTCATTCTCATTGAATCCATAACCATATTCGTATAAGGATTAATGTTGTCATTTGCCGCTTCATGCACGTTGCTAGCACTAGAAATTGACCCAACCACCCTTTCTCTCATTCTCCTCTTACTAACAAATACTTCTCTGTGTGCATACCAATACTGGTAATTATCCATAAACCCTTTGTGTAGAAGATGCATCGTTACAACATCTGGATGCAGATGCTTTTTATTTTGACACTTCCTGCATAGACACCTAATACTGCCTCCAGTAAAATTTCTGGGAATAGATGTTGTGAAATTAATAAAATCCTGAACCCCATTACAATAATCCATCCTCCACAATCCTTGGGGTGAATCTCAATACATCCATGAACGATCATCTATGACTTCTATCGAACCTCTATAAAATTATGATGACAACATGTATTAATTAACTATGTTAGGTAAATAAATTTGCAAAAATATTGGTTTACCTCGAGATTATCCAACAAACCAATTACAACTTCTCATAAATATTAAATATTCATTATCAATTATCAACGTCCATACAAATTAATACATATATATCAATTTATAGAAATCACAACTCCATAATACTATTGATGATAAAAATTAAAATGGACCCGTTAAACAAGCTGTTAATTATTTCGAAACAACACATGTAATTCGGTAATTCAATAAAGTTTCAAAAATTTACAAACAAATACAATCTTACAAAATCTAAAACAAACCATAACAAGTATAAAATTATACATTCATATACTACAAGTTTATTTCAGAAATAATAATAAAACATGTACATCTACTAACAAAATACATATACTAAAAAAACAATAAAATTCACATTTAAATGTTAAAATTTTAAAAGATAGAATTACTTACAAAAACTGATAAAAATTCATCGGTAAATAAAAACACAGATGCTGTGACGAGAAGACTTCAAGAAATATGACTTGTTGTGCTGAGAAGAGGGAGAATTTTTTTTTGGGAGAGGGGGCGTTGGTTGTTTGCAGTTGGGGAGAGTTGAGATGTGGAAGAAGAAGGAGAAATAGGGGAGGAGAGGGGGATATATTAACTTTTCCCGACGGCTTCACCGACGGACCAATTCCGTCTGTAATTCCGTTGGCTCGTCTGACGGTAAACAGGGCACATCACCGTATGGAGCTGTCGTTTTGAATCCCTCGGTGATTCCGTCAGAATTTTCGTTAGTTAATCGGTCACGTCACCATACGGAGCTGATGTTTTGAATCCCTCGGTGATTCCGTCGGTAAAAAATACCCGCAATAACCTCCACATCAATGAACCACCCTTTTTTTATATTCTCAACATTTCATCCTTAATGACGACCTCAAATTACCGACAGATTAAATTTGGTCGGTAATGGCGACCTCAAATTACCGATAGAATTATTTCGTCAACAATTCTGTTGGTATGAAGCGAATTTCTGGTAGTGTATATGCTCTACTAATCCTTGCCCAGGGGAAAAGAGGAAAACATATAAAAAGTTAAATCTTATACATGGATAAATCAAAGAATAGATAAACAAGCTCAAAGGGGCTCACTAAGGATAATATGCTTTAGGTTGGCTTTTTGGCTTAAGTGATTAAAATTCCTAATGCCTTTATCATTTTGATGTATATATGTAATGCCAATATAATCTCAACAAGATATGAAGCAAGTTCTAGAGATACATATCATTGAAAGAATGCACAATCAAATAATATAATGTTGAAGGCTCAAAAGCTTGCATTGGTATAACACTATAAAGTCAACATGGCATATTTTCAAAGTCAATCCCTAAACCAATTAAACATTAAAACTTGCATGCACAGTCATTCGTTCGATTTATATCTTCATCTATCTCAATTAATTCTCATACATAATACTCTAATTCTCATAAACCGATAGGAGTTCAAAAAGATCAAACATAGATGTTTCTTTTTTACGCAACAAAAACAAATCAAAATTCTCTCAATACCCCCACACTTTAAACACAACATTGTCCTCAATGTTGAAAAAAAAGAAAAGGAATATAAGAGAATGACAAAAATAAAGTAAAATGCAAAAAAATAAAAGATGAAGGAAAAAGAAAGCAAATCTGATTTTTTTCTTTTTGTGTTGGGTTGCCTCCTAGTAAGTGCTTTTGTTCTATGTCATTGGCTCGACACATCGCATGCTCATGCTTCATAGGTAGGTTCAACTAACTCCATAGAAGTGGTGATTTCTATCGTCCAACCTTCATAGAAAGGTTTCAAGCGATGCCCATTGACCTTGAGTACTTTGTTTGTTTCTAAACTTGTAATTTCAAGCGCGCCATAAGAAAAAACATTAGAAACAACAAAGGGTCCAATCCAACGAGAGCGCAACTTTCCAGGAAAAAGTTTCAAACGTGAATGATAAAGGAGGACTTTGTCTCCAACATGAAATCCTTGCATTCTCATAAGCATCATTTTGAATCTCTTCCAACTCTTGCAATTCCAACTTTCTTGCAATCCCAGCAACATCATAATCCATGTTATATTTTTTAATGGCCCAAAAAGCTTTGTGTTCAAGCTCCACCGGTAGATGACATGTTTTCCCGTAAATCATCCTATAAGGTGACATTCCTATAGGTGATTTGTAAGCAGTCTGATAAGCCCAAAATACATCACCAAGTCGTAGACTCCAATCTCGCCGGTTAGGTTGCACTGTCTTGTCTAAAATGGATTTGATTTCTCAATTTGAAATTCCAGCTTGGCCATTCGTTTGGGGATGGTATGCTGTGGAAGTCCGATGAGTCACATGATATTTGCGTAACAAAGCTTCTATTGAACGATTACAAACATGAGTGCCACGATCACTAATGATAGCTTTAGGGATTCTAAACCTGTCAAATATGTGAGTCTTGACAAAATTTAAAACAACCTTAGCATCATTAGTTCGTGTGACTTTCACCTCAATCCAGTTGGACACGTAATCAACAACAAGAAGGATATAAAGATTGCCAAAAGAAGAAGGAAATGGACCCATAAAATCAATACCCTAAACATCAAAAATTTCACTTACAAGAATATTCGTTAAAGGCATTTGATTTTTATGAGTGATATTACTTGTTCTTTGACATTTTACATATAATTTGCAAACATGATATGCATCTTTAAAAATAAAAGGCCAATAAAAACCACTTTCAAGTACCTTGTGGGCCGTTCTTTTTGCTCCAAAATGCCTATAACAAGAATGAGAATGACAAAACGTGAGAATGGAATGAAATTTATCTTGTGGTACACATCTCCTAACTACTTGATCCACACAAAATTTCCATAGATAGGGGTATCCCAAAAATAATATTTAGCATCAGCTCGTAAGTTGTTTTTTTTGAGATGTAGATAAACTTGAAGGGAATTCTTTGGTGACTAAATAGTTCACTAAATCAACATACCATGGTCTTGTAGAGGAATGTAAACATACAACTACTCCTTGGGGAACGTATCTCTTATTGTTTTGGTTTGTATATCCTTGGTCCTTAGTCGGCTCAAGTGATCAGCCACTTGGTTTTTGGCACCTTTTTTGTCTTTGATCTCAAGATCAAATTCTTGTAAAAGCAAGATCTACCTAATCAATCTCGGTTTGGACTTCTTTTTCTTCAAAAGATACCTCAAAGCTGCATGGTTAGTAAAAACAATGACTTTTGTACCAAGTAAATGTGACCTTAATTTTTCTAGAGCAAACACCACTACAAAAAGTTCCTCTTCAGTTGTATAGTAATTGCATTGTGCTCTATCCAACATGCTGGAAGCATAGGCTATAACATGCAAATTCTTATCAATTCTTTACCCAAGTATAATCCCTACCGCATAGTCACTCGCATCACACATTATCTCGAAAGGCTCATCCCAGATGATAGGGGCAGATGTGACACGCCTCTTAAGCTCATTATGGGCATCCTTACATGCTTAATCAAACACAAAATCCACTTCTTTGGCTAATAGTGTGCACAAGGGTGTTATAATCTTCGAGAAATCTTTAATAAAACATCAATAGAAACCTGCATGGCCTAGAAAAGAACGAACTTCCCTCATGCATGAGGGGTAAGACAATGATGAAATAACATCTATTTTAGCTTTATCAACCTCTAATCCCCGTGAAGACACAATATGCCCAAGAACTATTCCTTATTTTACCATAAAATAACACTTTTCATAGTTCAAGACAAGGCTAGTTTCAATGCATCTTTTCAAGACCAAAGATAAATTTTCTAAACACTTATCAAAAGAATCATCATACACCATGAAATCATATATGAAAACCTCAATTATTCTTTCAACATAGTAAAAAAAAATACTCATCATGGATCTTTGAAAAGTTGCAGGTGCATTAGAGAGACCAAAATGCATTCTCTTATATGCATATGTACCAAATGGACATGTAAATATAGTCTTTTCTTGATCTTCAGGATTGATAACAATCTAATGATATCCACTATATCCATCAAGAAAGCAATAAAAAGACTTACCTACCAGACGTTCAAGCATTTGGTCCATAAATGGTATTGGGAAATGATCTTTGCGTGTAGAGAGATTAAGCTTTCTATAATCAACACACATTCTCCATCCACTCGAGATGCGAGCTGGAATGAGTTCATCATTTTTGTTCTTTACCAACGTGATCCCGGTCTTTTTAGGCACCACATGGATAGGCGCCACCATTTACTGTCTGTGATGGGGTAAATGACTCTTGCATCGAATAGTTTCAAAATCTCAGCTTTCATTGGCTCCATCATAGGCGGATTCAACCTCCTTTTCATTTCCCTTGTTGGTTTCACATTGTCCTCCAATAATATGTGATGCATACACATGGAGGGACGAATGCCCTTGATGTCGGCTAAAGTCCATCCAGTGATCGTCTTGTGATCACAACAACTTCACAAGTTTTTCCTTTTGGGTACTTGTCAAATATTTTGCTATGATAAAGGGAAGTGTATTGTTATCGCCAATGAATACATACTACAAATTAACAAGTAAAGGTTTCAATTCTAACTCGAGGCCTGTAAAATAGATGGTAGAAGTTTGTTATGTGAAAGTACTAATAAATGAACAAAGACATTACCATGGGGAACGGTTTGCAAAGCTTACAAAGCCAATGCTAATTCGTGCATGTTTTGGGGAACACATATATGCCTCTCAATCTCTTCTATCTTGGTAAAATCATAGCCATAGCTCAAAGTTATGCTTAATCCATCCTTACAATCAAACTCACTAACTTGTTGCAAACACTTATCAACTTGGTCATAGCATGTGATATAGTAAACATTGCTATAAGAATATCTCATTGCATCATGAAAATTAAATTAAATTTTTTCATCTTTTACCTTCATAGACAAAGTATCCTTACCACAATCAATCTTTGTATTGGCAGTTTTCAAGAATGGTCTCCCAAACAATATAGGAGTGTTGTTTAATGAATCACAAGAATCATGTTCCATATCAAAAATATAAAAGTTGCATGGAATGACCAAACTATCAATCTTGACTAGGACATCCTCTATCACACCAAGTGGGTAAACAAAACTACGATCCGCAAGTTGTATTACAATACTAGTTTTATTCAAAGACTCCAGACTAAGAGAATCATAAATATGTTTAGGCATAACGCTAATGGATGCACCTAGTTTCAGTTTGTGGAGGAGGAGGGTGTTTCTTTTTTGTACTCAATTCGGTTTCTATCTTTTCTTCTTCCTCTATCTCAATTTGTTTTGACCTTTGCCTTTTAAGTTCTTTCCCACTTCGCGGCATGATCGCACTAACATTCTTTTTTGGATTCAATGCTTGGAGGGCAATTTTCCATTCATTTGTGCTTTCAATTTCCCTACACTTGAAGCTATTTGCCCCTTTTGCTTCTCCAAGTTGTGAATACTTGACCTTGTTTCCTGTTGAAAAGACATGACATTTTGTTGCAAGGTCATAATGTTAGAAGCCAAAGTTTTTGTTGCTACTCATTTTTAGGCCCCACATGCTAGAGATGGCGTGTACCTCTTTTTAACCGAATGCAGGAGTTTAGCTCATGATTGCTTGAAGATTGACAAAACCAGAGAAGAAAGAAATGTTTTTACGAACCCTATTTCAGCTATTTTTTGCTCTCTTTATCCTTCCCCTTCATCGCTGAAATCGTCAGGATTCTTAGATTAATTAGGAGTCTTCATGATGCTTAACCCGTTGCTTCTTTATTTGGTCTTTAAGTTTGGATAAATCCTTGAAAATTTGTACTAAAAAAGTTGATTATGCTACAGTCACAATTTTGTTTGTAATACCAACTTTGTTCCAACTTAGACTTTGATTCTGACTTGGTTTCGTGTAATATTTGACCATGTCAGCTATATTCTATCATTCATGACATGTTAAAGAATTGAACTACACCTTTATTGGGTCCTAGGGTTCACTGTTCTTATGTCAGACTCTCATTTAGATTGGGATGCTCGATATTGTCAGTTTCCGAATTAGATCAGGAGATCCTTTTGACAAAGCAGATTGCGGCCAGATTATGTTCTTCAAAATGAATTTATCTCACTTTGAATCCTTTATGAAAGTTATAGAATCATACGTGTAAATGAATTTGGCTTTTTGAATCGCTTGATTTTTATATCAGAAGTCCAAGATATCCCTTTTTGAATATCTAGTGTGAAAGTAAGGAATCCTGCTGCGTGAAGGATTCTAGCACGTAGGTCTGATTCGAGGGATTACGGGTTGATTTGGAGGATTTTTTCTGGATTAAGGATTGAATTGAAAAGTGTTAAAATTAGGGATTTAATTGAAAATTGAAATTAGAAGGAACCCAAAATTGATTACATTGCATGCAGAACAAACCAATGTTCTACACGGAACGAACCCTACAACAAGCCCCGCCAGCTTGTTTCATCTTTGGTCCAAAGGCAACGATTTTGAACACCTATGCTAGTTGTGGAAGAATGTAGAGGAGAGCCACACCATCATTTGATGGGTAGGATTCTACACGTGGAGAATAATTACCGAGATCACATAATCAATCAGAATATTTTGCTTTCTAAATTGCTTTATTCGATTGCAAGCCTCCCGCGATTGTGTCCCCATATTTTTTTTCCTAAATAGAGCTGCATTTTAGGCTATATAAACCTCCTCTACTAACCTAGAAGGATAAAAGAGAAAAGCGAGAAAAAAGAGGAGAGGAGGAGAAGAAACGTTGGAGATCTGCAGCACATAGAGAGGAAGCTCTACTGCTAAACATTGACATAAACTTTTATCTATCAAAACTGGTGAGACCTATAGGAGATGAAGGAAGAGATGGAAAAAAGCAGAGAAATGAAAGAAAGAAGAGAAAAGGAGAGGAGAGGAAAAAAACGCAGAGAACATAACGAGTTTCTTTCCTTCATCTTTGCATTATTGTGAGACGGGGAAAGCAGAACAGGGGAGAGGGAGAGAAGCTAAAACTAGTAGAGAGAGAGGGATGAAGACGCAGAGAAAACCACAAAAGACAGACGCAAATAGAGAACAGAGGGAAAAGGGTTGAAATAGACGACACGGATAGATCAACCATCACGCCTTCAACATCGCTGCAACTCCTTCGTTTCTGCCTACAAGTCTGTTATTCCTAGCTTTGGCATGTATTCTTAGTTGTATTGTTACTGTTCAAGTGAATTATAATTCATTTTAACAATAACCAGCCAAGGAACGCGTGAGGAAACTCATGCATGCTTTTGTGCTTAGTCGGGTCAGTAATTTGGGCTAGTGACCCGGCTAGGCCTGCTGGGTTCAGCCCAGCCATATGGACTGAGCTGGACCCAGCCCCTCTAAAAAAATACAAGTAATATCTTTGGTTTTCTCGTGTATTTATTTTGTGGTTTTTGTATTTTTATATTGTGAAAAAAATACGTGGTTTTTGATGCAATGTGGCAACTATACATATATATATCAAAAAAAAATGTTTTCATGCATACAGCCAATGCCCTAACATATTTTGAATTTCCTCTTTAAAAAGAAACAAATATTCAAAGTTTAAAAGAAAATGTGTTTCAGCATGGATTTCTTAAACAAAAAAAATTATTTTCTTACATTCTGGATTTTATAACATGTTTGTAAAACTCCAAATGGTGTTGGCCAATATTTCAAAAAATACAAAATCTTAATTTTGGAGAATGCTACTTTATTCACCATTTATATTTGAATAAAGAAATCCCAAAGGGATTAATATCCAAAATATTATTGGGAATAACCTGTTATTATTCACTTTTAATGTTTGGATAAAAACCCCAATTGGTTAATATCCAAAATATTTTTCTAGAAATAATAAGTCATCACACATCCTTGAAAGAAGCCTTGATTATAATTGAGTACATTTCAATTTTTGACTCCACGGTTTACGAGCCATGAAAGTATGAAAGACTAATGCAAAAAAGGGCTTTTAAAACACCTTGAATTTTCTTAGATTTCTAACTTAGTTATTTTGTTTCTCTTCCTTGCAATTTACAAGTCGCGAACACTTGAAATACTAAGGGAAAAATGACCTTTTAAACACATTGAATCTCCTTAGATTTCTATCTTAGATGTTTCTTAATTCATAGGTTGTAAATTTAGTTCAAATCAAACACAGATTTCAATAGATCTGCATTGGTTCTCTTTGGCACTCTATAGACATATCTAAAGGTATGATCCATATTGGCTAAAGGTTCTTTCTTTTAGACTTTGAACCTAAGTTTGTTCATCATAGCAAACTTATCCTAGGAAAACTGATGGGATTAGAAAAATCAACACCATAGCAATTATAAACCAAAAACCAAGCAGGTTACCTTAGGTAAGACATATTAGGGGTGCTAAAACCTTCCCTTTATGCAACCAGTCCCTTGCCTTAGAATCTTTGAAGACCAATTAGGGTTTCTAGTGACCATAATACTAGATGGCGACTCCTCTTTTTCACAAAAACAAAGACCCCAAAATCAATTCACCGCCACGGGAAAGGTCATCGTGACGTCGAGATCTCGCGAGGGTGCGACAGTTTTCATCATCTCACGAAGATCATCACTAGATGACGACCCCATAACATTGGAATTGGAGTTTAGGAATGGAGGGTGTTGTCTTGCTTGATAATTCTGTTGGGGCTGAAATCCATGGGGATGGAACTGTCGACCTTGATAACCTTGTTGAGGCAGGTTCCCATAGCATAAGTTTGGATGATCTCTCCATCCGGGGTTGTATGTATTGGAAAAGGGATCATATTTATGTCAGGGTTGTCCGTTGAATCCTCCATCAACTACATGAACCTATTCAATGTAATCTTCTTACATTGTTGGGCACATATCAAAGGTATGTCCTTGTAAGAAACATATGCTACAAACTTTCACCTCATTTACTCGTTTGTTTGAGAATTCTTCACGGGAGCCAAACTATTTCGAGTTGGTTTCCATGTTTGAGATCAATTGACATGTAGCCTCGAGTGTCTTATCTACTAATGCCCCTCAACTTACAGCGTCAATGATACTACGGTCAGTAGGCATCAATCCTTCTTAGAAATATTGAGTGAGCAGCTGATCAGGTATTTGATGATGAGAGCATTGAAAGCACAATTGCTCAAATCTTTCCCAAAACTCAGAGAGTGTCTCACCATGATATTGCCAAATCCCACATATTTCTTTCCTTATGTTGGCAACTCGAGATGTTGGGAAATACTTCTCAAGGAAGATCTTCTTCATGGCATTCCAAGTTCCAATGGAACCTAGGAGAATAGAGAAAAGACATGTCTTTGCTACCCCTTTTAAAGAGAAAGAGAAAGCTTTCAACTTGACCAGTTATTTGTCAACTCCATTTGGTTTCACGCCAACGCAAACCATATGAAACTCCTTGAGATGAGTATGAGGATTGATTAGTACTTAAAAGTGCATTTTTATCAAGATTTTATATCATTATTTTGCACTTGAAGTATCAATAACTCCTTAACTAGAGCATGTTTTATAATAACATGTCTAATAATATAAGATACCTTTAATTTATGGTAAATGTTCATCTTAAATGTAGACCTATCACATAAATCAAATGATTGATTGATGAGTTTAACTACTGAAATTGAGAAGACAAAGTGAGGACTAAGCTTATGAAAGAGATGCTGGTTCAATCCAAACTGGAACACCATTTGGTTATTGGATCATAACTGAAGCTGTAGAACTTGGATTTAAGTTTGGTTTATATGGATGGAAATCTATGACATAGGCCTCAAACTTTCATGAGAGTGCAAGATTCAAAACAGATGTTTTCAAGTTCAAATTGTAGCAATAAAAGAGAATTCAGAATCTGTCCTACAACCCAAACACTATTTAGTGTTCAGCCCATATCTCGAGTTCTAGAAGTTCAAATGCACCGATTCATGAAGACTATTTGTTCAAATTCTGATGTTAGCAATGATGTTTTCTACAGACAAGAAGATAAAGATTGTTACCAAGTCAAGAGGTGGCCACCCACTCAACAATTAGTCATCAAATTAATAGTTCTGAATTTTGGCCTATAAAAGGAGGCATTTGCCATGCATTTAGGCATCTTGGTTTTCAGATCAAAATCATGTTCTTGCTCTCTCGCTTTATATTTTTGTAATGCTTAAGTTTTGATTTCATTAATCTCTTGTTTATGCCTTTCATTTCCTTTACCATACTTATATAATCATGTTCTCCTCTTGTTTATTTATGTTTCTCTTATTCATAATGTTCATCTAAGTTTATTATTTCAAGGTGAAAAGGTTACATTAATGTTGTAACAATAAGTATAGTATAAACTCAACATGGACTTTAATGTTTGATACTAGCATGTTTTGTATTTATTATCTTACTAACTCTTAATACCTTGCTTGTTAAATGGTTAATCTAGATTTGTGTTCAACAACCCTTGGTACAACAAATACTTGGCACTTTCATAGCCCAACTATATGGTATAACCGACACATGTGCTATGAAAGGAACTTAATTTATTGTTAACATAAGTTATCACCATGAATACTTGACAACATTGACAAGTATTGACATTACTCAAATAAGATAATTAATATAATCATGTTAATAAATTATACTCTGATTGGAACCTCTTTTGTGTGTGGTTTCCAATTGAGTAATAAAAAGAGTTTATACTATACTTGTTTGAAATACCATTAGTGGATCCTCTAACCTTGACAATTTTTTTTATCATTGTTTAGTCTTCACATTAATCTCACTTCTCAAAGTCCTCTTTAACTCATCACCATCATCATCATCAACATCATCATCATCATCAACATCATCATCATCATCATTATTATTATTTATAATTTATATAATTAACCTCCCTGTGGTTTGACCTCGGTCTTGTTGGGTTATTTATTATTTCGACACTCCTATACTTGGGAGAAGACATCAACTCTTTGATCGTGTCAAGTTTTTGGCGTCGTTGCTGGGGAGGTAAATTCTTGTATAAATTATAATATTTATTTTATTTCTCTTTTATTTAACTTTTGTTCCTTTTGTTTTGTTTCTTTTTCTTTTCTTTTTTTTTCCTTCCTTTTATTCTCTTCCTACACATGCATGAGAGTTTGGTCACATACATTAAGGGTAGACTTTCTAGGAAATCCTCATCATTTTCAGAAAATATGGCCGAAGAAGATAATCAGTTGCTTCATAATGAGAATAGCCGTGTTAGAACACTTAGAGACCACATGAATCGCACAAGAACAAGTGCACCCTCATGTATAGTTTTCCCTCCTAATGCATCTCACTTCAATTTTAAGCCAGACATTATTCAACTTTTACCTTATTTTCATGGCTTAAATCTAGAAAATCCATACTTGCATTTAAGAGAATTTGAGGAGGTTTGTAACACCTATAATGACTTAAAAATTGTAGCATGAACACCATCAGATTAAAGCTTTTTCCTTTTTCATTAAAAGATAAAGCTAAAACATGGCTACAAAATCTGAGGTCAGGATCCATTCGTGCTTTGGGATGAAATGCAACAATAATTTTTAAAGAAGTTTTTCTCTTCTCATAGAACAAACTCTTTCAAAAGAGAAATCACCACATTCACTCAAAAGCCAAGAGAAACATTTTACCAGTGTTGGGATAGGTATGCAGACTTGCTTAATACATGTCCTCATCATGGTTTTGAAACATGGAGATTGATCTCACACTTTTATGAAGGGTTAACACCTAAAGATAGGCAAATGGTGGAATTGATGTGCAATAGAACGTTTGAAGATAAAGACACTGATGAAGCAATGGAGTACCTAGACTTGGTAGCTGAAAATGCTCAAAATTTGGACACTACAAAAACTTATGAGGCACCAGGTAAAACTCAACCTCATAGATATATTGGAAGAATGTACAACCTTAGAGAAGATCATGACATCCAAGCAAAGTTTGCATCTTTAGCAAGAAAAGTCGAGGAACTTGAATTTAAAAAGAGTGGTCATTTAAAATCTATTCAAGACATTGTGTGTCAAATCTGTGAAACGAATGAACAAGCAACCAATGATTATCCAACTTTGCTTTCTTTCAAGGAATGACTCTATGAACAAGTCAATGCTTTAAACAATTTCCAAAGGCCAAATCAGAATCCATACTCACAAACGTAGAACCATGGTTGGAGAAATCACCCAAATTTCAGTTGGAAGAGTGGTAACAATAATGCACAAACTTCACAGCCACCATTTCAAGTGCACTATAATTTCCAAAATTCTCATGGATATGTACCTCCTTATGTTCCCCCTCCTATAAGAAATCTTGAGGAAACATTGCATGCATTCATTGAAAAGCAAGAGACAATCAACACTCAACTTGCTCAAAGCATGATAGATTTTTAAGATACTCTTGCAAAATTCACATCTGCTCTTAGTTTTCAGGAGAAAGGTAAGTTTCCATCTCAACAACAGCAAAATCCCAAAGGGCAATACAATTCAAGTGCAAGCAACTTCGAAAGCTAACACATGGATCAAGTCCAATCAGTCATTACTCTCCATAGTGGTAAGGTTATTGAAAAACACATTCTTGAACCTTGTGAGAAAGATGATGAGTCAATCTCTGAGGGTAAGGAAGGGGTTAAACTTGAACATTGCAAAGAAAAGATTGATTCCCCACCAATACTTCAATTTCCTCATGCTATGACCAAACAAAGGGAAGTCAATCACGATTCTGAAATCTTTGAAACTTTCAAACATAAAGAAATCGAGGATGAAAAAGGCATAAAAAATGTTGTCGCGAATCATTTGTCAAAATTGACAATAGATTTGACATCTGACATCACACCAATTGATGATTACTTTCCTGATGAATTTTCACTTTTTATTGCTTCAATACCTTAGTCTGCTAATATTGACAATTTCTTGCTTCAGGATTTTTGCTAGCTCATTTGGATACCCAAGACAAAAGAAAGTTTTTGAGCGATGTGCAGAACTTTTTTTGGGATGACCCTTACTTATTCAAATATTGTCCTAATCAAATATATCAAAGATGCATTCTTGATAATGAGGTAAGTAGTATTATTAAATTTTATCATTTCAAGACATGTGGGGGTCATTTCTTGTCAACAAAGATGATTAAAAAAATCTTACAATGTGGATTTTATTGGCCCACCATGTTCAAGGACACACATGCGTTCAGCAAAACCTGTGAAAATTATCAAAAGTTAGGATTTATTTTAAAAAATAAAGAGTCCTTAGATAATCTTTTATTGACTATTGGGACGTACCTTAATGGAGATGTGCATTGTGCAATTCATGATTTATGGCCTCATTTTCATAAAGAACATGCTCGACATAGTCTTCGGAATCTGACTAAAAAAGACCTTGTTTGCCAGTTTTTAAGAAAACTGGATGGGAAGCTTATCCCCAACCCATAGAGGGTGTTTAAGCTTTTCTTGGACGTAAAACCAAGGAAAGATGTGAGCCACAATCACAATTACAATTTAAGCCTTAGTGTGTAAGAACTTGTGTCTTTTGGTTTTATTAATAGCATAATATTTGTGTTTTGTTGTTTCTTATATTTGTTTAAGTGTGTTTCAGGTTTGTCAGTAGTTATTGTTTTATTTTGGTTAGAGGGAGAGGGTAGTAGTTGACAAAAAAAATATTAACTTACTAATTGTTTTTTTTTTTTTGCTATTATTTGAGCCATTTGATAAAACTGTTGTTACTAGGATGGCAGAGTAAGGGAGAATTTTATTGACTCTTGAAACGCATCTTAGTAAACATTTTCCAATGGTTATTTCCAATATTCATAACAAGGTTTTATCACACACTTTTCATGAAATATTCAGATTTACAAACTCTTGCATTGTTATCACTTAATTCTGCTCATATACTCATTTAACAAGTATTCTTAAACCTTCATTTTCACACACACAATTTAACATATGATTGTGGGTTGCACATTGGATTATTACATTAATTATGTTTTTTTGTTATAGGTAACAACTAAGGGAAAGGGATAAGATATAATTCGTAAAAAAAAATTAAATATAATATTGATGATAATAAAAACATAGATAAGTTTGGTTTCCTAGCCTCCCTAACCTAAGCAATTAAGCTCGAAGGGTTGTTTTAACACCTAATACTCTAAAGTCAACTGACTTGAGAGCTATTGACCCAGTGCTTGTTACATGGGTTGAGGAGAAAAGCTTAAGGGAATCAAACATTGCACTATCTACGTATCAGTATCTGCAACCCGAGTTACTAAGCTCGTAGGGGTGTCTCAACACCTAATGCCCGAAGACCAACTGGTCTGAGAGTCATTAGCCGAAAGCTCGTTACATGGGTTAAAGATGTATTGTGTTTTAAGTTATATGTATATGATATTAATAATAAAAGAAGGACCCAAAAGCCTTGGGTATATCCACAATCCAAACCCATTAGAGTTGGGTGAGGACGCAAGATCGAAGAGTATTGGGTCATGACGTGAAATCATTAACCTAAGGTCTGACGCTTTACCCAATTCTCTTGGGCCAGGGAAGGCTATAAGACCTAAGGGACTTGGGTCTGCCCCTTGCCACTCGCAAGCAACTTGAGTCTGGCAAGTCCTTCCAGACCCAAGTTAAAAATAATAAAAATAATTGATTTTACCCTTCGAATAACATCTACATTTTTTTCCATAGTAATAAAATGTATTTCAAATTTAATAATATTTATGATATTAATAATAATATTAAACTTATCTGACCTAAGTTCTTATAGTTTTTAATCCCCTCAAATAAAACTCGTTTCTTTTGTTCAATAATAATAATATTTTTCTTCAAATTTAATAATTTAATAATAATAGTAATAGTAATAATAATAATTTTTCCCTTCAAATCAAATCTATGGTTGTTTTTCAAAATTCATGATATATTTTTAAAATTTCGTAATTATGATATTAATAATATTAATTATAATAAAACAATAAAATTTATAATACAAATAATAATATTTTTAATATTACCAATATTAATTATAATACAAATAATAATATTTTTAGTATTTATAATAACAATAAACTTACTCAAGTTTAAGTGGGTTCAGCTGTAACTCTAGGCCTGAGAGCTTTGGACCCCTCGTAAATGACAGATCCAAAAGCCTTGGGTCTTACTACATTCCGAACCCATTAGAGTTGGGTGAAGACACAAGACCCAAGAGCATTGGGTCCTGACACATACCCATTAAACTAGAGTCTGACTCTTGACCCAATTAATGTCTTGGGTCAAGGAGGGCTACAAGACCTAGGGGACTTCGGTCTATCCTATGTCACTCCCAATCAACTTGGGTTTGGCATGCCCTTCCAGACCCAAGTTAATAATAATAAAAATAATTGATTTTACCCTTTAAATCACATTTATATTTTTTTCGATAGTAATAAAATTTATTGCAAATTTAATAATATTTATGATATTAATAATAATATTAAAATTATCTGACCAAGTTTTTATAATTTTTAATCCCCTCAAATAAAACTTGTTGTTTTTCTTCGATAATAATAATATTTTTCTTCAAATTTAATAATAATAATAATAATAATAATAATGTTACCCTTCAAATCAAATTTATGGTTGTTTTTCAAAAGAAATTATATATTTTCAAAATTTCTTAATTATGATATTAATAATATTAATTATAATAAAAACAATAAAATTGATAATAATAATAATAATATTAATTTTAATAAAAACAATAAAATTTATAATACAAATAATAATTTTTTTAATATTACTCATCATAAAAATAAAAATATTTATAAACCAAAATAATAATATTTTTAATATTAATAATATTAACAGGAAAAATACTTATAATACAAATAATTTTAATTTTAATATTAAAAATCTTATTTCTATATATTTGAGCATTGCTATACCTAAAGGAACTTATATTCGTACTGGTAAATCTCACTTCGTACGTTTTAATTTATGTTCACATATGGTTTAGTTTTGTTTTTAAAATTGAGTTTTGTTGATTACAGATGCTGATTATAAATGCCCTGTTATAATTGATATCATGGAAATCAAGGATTTGGATGCAATTGTGAGAGATGTTGGAGGGTTTGGATCTACTGGTGTCTAAATTAGCGAACAGATGATGGACTACGCAGTAAAATTTTTGGGTTTGGTGGAGTTTCTTTTATTAATGAAGACACCTGCAACAAGGCTATATATATTTTATAAAATGGTTTGTTTTTCATGTGTTTTATGGTTTCATTTCCTTTTATATCTTTTTTATTAACCACCTGCAACAAGGCTATATATATTTTGTTGCTGTTTGCATTCATCAAATCACACTTTCTTGCTGCTTAACCTCAAGCATTACTCAGTTGTACGAAACTTGACCGACTAATTTTACAAATACATGGAGGATAGGTCGTTCTAGCAAAAAATACTATATGAACATTTCTTTGCAAGCTTACACACACACAATGAATCTCCCTAATTTACTAGTAAAAAGATGATGGCTTCACCATTTTAAGTGAGAAACTTATAAAATAGAGAGAGAAACCTTAACCTATCTTCATCATCTCTTTACAACTTCATATTCTAAGTCTGCATGTCATAAAAGAAAAGGCAAAAACCAATGAAGTGTTGGTTTAGTGGTTAGGCACTGCTATATCCCCGCAAGGGTGAGAACATAAGTTCAATTTCTGGAAAACGCACTTGTTGGGAGGGGCAACCACGAACCCTGAACGGGACTAGTCTCACCTTTTAAAAAGGGTGTGAGGATACCCGAGAAGCGCAAAAAAAAGGCAAATAAAAAAAAGTCCCATAAACCCATACAACAAACCTAAATTGAAAATCCTATTTAAATATACTTTGTTGGTGTTGTTGGTGCTGTTGCCGTTGCCGCTGCCGATGCTGATGTTGTTTGTGCTCGAGCTCGAGCTCGTGCTCGTACCCGTGCTCGTGCTTGTGCTTGTGCTCGTGCTGCTGTTATTGTTGTTGGTGCTGGTGCCAGTGCTGGTGTTGGTGGCTGTTGCTAGTAGCGGTTGTAATACTGCTGCTAGTGACTGGGTATGTTTCAATAAATTAAATGGGTTTTTGCAGGTGAAATATGCAAGAATATTTTGGATTTATTTGTCTAAAAATAATGATTCCAATATTGTTGATAAAGATGTTAGATTGAAAAATTGAATATTTCTTTTCTTTTATATCATTATTAATAGAGACATAGAAAGCGATTAAAAAGATGTTATGGGCTGGGTTTTTTTTTTTTGTTAATTTCCTAACAGATGTAGCCTATTTCAAAAATCATAATGTTTAGGATAGAAAATCAGGATTTTTTTTGTTCATAAGTTAAGTTAAGGGGTTTTTTTAAGTACAATTTGGTCTTTTTCTTTCCTGAAAAGGAACTGTCCATTCTGTTAACAAACAAAATGCGAATAGAACACTTGGCTGTTGAAAACGCGAAATACCATTGAAATGCACGTAAATTTTGTTCTTACCTGGCTACTTGTAGAGAGTCCAACATCATAAACCATGGTGAGATCAGTCTTGAAAAGTCCAAATGATCGCTCATAACCAGGTCCAGGTTTCAAGTCTTCGTCATAAAGAGCAAAGAGGTATGTATCCACTGATTTTCCTGGCATGAGTGGAGTGCCCACCATCGATCGAAGGTGTTCAATCAAATTGCCATTGTAAGCCTTGGCATTCTCAATGCTTGGCCCTACTTCGTTGTCATCTCCTTTAAATGGCCATCCAGTCTCAGCCACCACAATCTCAACATTCTTAAATCCCATAGAATTCAGTGCAGAATAAACTGCATCCACCTGCAATTGATTAAACCACTTGTCAGTAGCATTTTTATTCGATTATCTATTGATACAAAATTTTCGCACTTGCAATTTGATTTACTCTCACCTGAGCATCGAACATGTTCATGTACTTGATCTTAGTGTTTCCATCCGTTCGTCCTGCATTCGGCTGGAAAAGGCAGAAAGCAATAGTCTCAGGCCTTGTATCGCTTCTGTAGGCATAGTAAGGGTAGGGATTGATTGCGAAAGGCGAACCATTCGCACTATTAAACTCCAACAAGCCCTTCATCAGATCCCCATAACTTGGATCAAAGCTTCCAGAAGAAGGTGGCTCAGACTGCTTAAGCACTCCCATCGAATGAACTGTGGAGACCTTAATTTTACCCCCGAGCGATGCATCATTTAGAGCATTCTGTAGATTTTGCATTGCTGGTAAGAGCTTGTTCATGAGATTCTGGTCATTGGAAGTCATGACCTCGTTGCCGACAGTGATGAGGATGATATTGCTAGCTGGATAGAAGCGAAGCACGTTTGTGTTGATCCAGCTCTTAGCAAAATTGGGATCAGAGGCTAGTCCTGGAATGTCACCATTTGCAGTGCCGATAACAATTCCAATTCCGGTGTTGGCTAAGGCTTTGATTATGGCGGGGTCCGATCCATATAATCGGACCTTTTGGATTGAAGTGGATTGAAGAAGCTTTGCGGTGGATGGTGGTGGTGGAAGGTTGTCCGCAACTTGGCCATAGTTTATACCGATGAATGATTGCGAGTCTGCACAAAAAGCAGCAAAATTTAAAGCAGATGATCAAACATCAATTTTTAAACGACAAAACAGAACACCAACATTTTTTGTTTTCATAGACTGAAATGAAGACAGCTCAGTTAAGGTAAATTCTTTAGAAATGGAAGGAGGTAATTAAAATAGAAAGAGACGCAAACTTACTTGCGATTTTTACAGTCTGTAAGGAGGAAAGGAGTAGGAAAGCAATAGTATAAGGAAGCACCACCATGGCTCAGGAGGAGCGGTTTCTATTCTGCATTTTTTGAAACTGGAGTGGGCATTAAATATAGAATATGCTACAAGTCGAGAGCAGAAGCGTAAAGATGACTTCGGATAAATTCTTATTATAGAATATGGGTGGTGAAACTTAAAGTACCCAATAATAATATTTATAATATTAATAATAATATTTTACTTGCTAAAATTTTTATTTTTAATCTTTCAAAAAAAATTATGGTTTTTCTTTGATAGTAATAATAGTTTTTTAAAATCTATTAATGATAATGATCATAATAATAATAATAATAATTATCATTATTTTTATACTTCAAATCAAATCTATGGTTGTTTTTCAATATTAATAATAAATGTTTTTCAAATTTATTAATTATTTTATTAATAATATTAATTATAATAAAAATAATTATATTTGTAACACAAATAATACTTATTTTTAATATTAATACTTTTAATTATAATAAAAATAATAATATTTATAACAAAAATAATAATAATTTTTACATTAATACATTTAATTATAATAAAAATAATTATATTTAGAAACCTAAGACCCAAGAATCTTGGGTCCTGACGCCAGACCAAAGTTTTTGGGTCTTGACTCAACCCAAGAAAACTGGGTCTTGATACAGGACTTATTAGCCTTGGGTACTGACATAGGATCAATAATGTTGGGTTAGGCAGGTCTTGATGGAGCAGGACCCATGTTGATGGATCCAGCGGCGGCTAGACCCAAAGCTATTTAGCTCGGTTCAGTTTGATTATTTTAGAACAAAAACCGGTTCAAACTGACCGGTTCTGGTTCGGTTTGATTTTGCTCGGTTTTTTTTGGTTTTGGCTCGGTTTTTTTCGGTTTTGGTTCACTTTGGTTTTTTCGGTTATTTCAATGGTGCCTTTTTAGTCATTAATTTTTTTATTTATTTCATGTGATTTTTTTGAGTGATGATCTCTTATATTTATGTATTCTTGGCAATTAATTGTCCGAACTTGATCCAAGGCAAAGTTGATGAGATAAAGTTTAAATTTATAGCATAAAAACATATTTAAAAGAAAAGAGACCAAACATAAAAAAAAATAGCATGGCTTTTCTAGAATTCATGCGAAAATATACTTTTGCCTCGCATATTAGTTTAGTCAAACCAAATTGATTAATTATTCTGTTCATTAAATTTTTTTGTTGCCTTGGTTAATCCTATATATTCAAATGTAATAGATAACTATGCTTTTTTTTTTTTAGGGTTATGTGGATAAAATGAACTCAAATCGATTGGAAAGTTATGGTACGATGACAAACACTTCAGAGCTAGCTAGCTTGTTAACGTATAGTTCCTCCAGCCCTAACAACTAACACTAAGCATTGTCACAACCATTGCATCTGCTTATAGATTCTTTGAAGACAAGTTCTCCTTCCAAGTTTCAAAGCTTCTCTGTAGAAATAAACATGCACAATTTTCCTTTATCTGAACCTACTTTCATTATGGAATGCTTTTCAGTTTTCAATACTTCTTTTCAACATGAACTTGGCCCCTAACGATCTACATACAGGATTTCAACGTCATCTACGTTGTGCCCACGTATTAGTAGGTTCAGAAAAAGGAAAATTGTGCATGTTTATTTCTACAGAGAAGCTTTGAAACTTGGACGGATAACTTGTCTTCAAAGAATCTATAAGCAGATGCAAAGGTTGTGACGATGCTTAGTGTTAGTTGTTAGGGCTGGAGGAACTATACTTTAACAAGCTAGCTTTGAAGTGTTTGTCGTCGCACCATAAACTTTCCAAGGACTTGGATTGATTTGAGTTCTCTGCCTTTCCCTCTTGTTTTCACATAACCAAAAAGCAGGTCAATGGTCCTAGAAAAAAAAAACAAATGCAAATTGTTATGCATAAATCTAAATCATGTGGGAAAAGTCTTGTTCATAAAGATTCATTGTACTGTGTATTGGAACAGTGTAATAACAGAGTGACCCTTACTATAGAGAGGTGCAAAGAATATAAGGGAGGGTGGGGTTGTCTTTTTATTGGGATGCATTTGATATTAAAAAAATGATTTGACAAGAAACAATCAGTATAAATTTTAGTGGGGCATAATGAGGCTACAAACCACAGAATGCAGATACCTGGTGCTAAGCTATCATGCCTTACCACATATAGTGAACTAAGTAATAAAAGTTTTGGGTTTGGTGAAGGACTTCCTTTTATTAATAAAGATAGGTGTTTCTGTGATTTGTAATGTTTTTGTTTCTTGATGTTTAAATTTAACCAACACATGGTGGATTAAGCAGTAAAAGTTTTGGGTTTGGTGAAGTACTTCCTTTTGTTAACGAAGACACGGGTGTTTTATGGTTTCATTTTCATTTTTATCTTTTTATTAACTACCTGCAATAAGGCTATATATATTTTATTGTTGTTTGCATTACTCAGTTGTAAGAAACTTGCGACTAATTTCACAAATACATGGAGGATAGGTCGTTCTAGAAAAAAAATACTGTATGAACATTTCTTTGCAAGCCTACACACACACATTGAATCTCCCTAATTTACTAGTAAAAAGATGATGGCTTCAATATTTTAAATGAGAAAGAGATGGTATAAAGCACCCATCACCTCCAAAAGGCTTTGTACATGGGTCCTCTTAAGGTGCACTCACTAGGGTATGTGTGCAAGCATTATAGCCTGTACGTAGTTCATGTGCAAATGCAGTAACATGAAGAGGGATTAGTAAAACCAAAAAGGAAGTGTTTTGAGAAAACTCAGTGGGTTGTTGGAAGAGAAAATGGCTGATTGTGAGAAATCACAGTTCCAAGGATTTTTATCAGAAGTTTGATAGAAGAGATTCATGGCATAAGCAAGCATGAGATGCTATTGTGTTCGGTTCAAAGCAAGCCCCGCCTGGTTGGATCGGACCACGGTCAATCCCTCATCCACAAACAAAATCCAGATTAGCCTGCAATTGTGCATCTGATACATATCATTAAAATTTTGGGTCTGAGGACAGTTTCTGAAGCATTTTGTTTCTTTATGCTCACATTCAGTACTAATAACGAAGAGAGCAAGATGGAAATTATTTGTGACTAGACAGAAGCAAAGAATGAGTATATAAAATACCAAAGAGTAAATCTTTTATTCAGCATGGCTGTCATTGTACGCAATTCTCATCATTGACCGTCTTTGGTACCAAAGGCTATGAAGTTCACAGAAATATCATCAGATACAGACCATCGCCCAGTCAAGGGGCTGTGAACAAATCCAGCCATTTCTTTAACCTGGCGAGCACCAAACCCCAAGCAATAAGTTTTTGCTAAGACGTAACAGTAGTAGACATGTCAAAATGTCAGCAGGGAAAGCAACCATCTTACATTGATAGAAGCACGCTGTAGGATAAGCACCAGTTCTTCAGGAGTAAGAAAGCTTGACCACTGATGCGTGCCTTTAGGAAGCTGTACAGCATTGGTTATTAATAACAACACAAAGCAAACAAAAGGATAGAATCAAACTATAATACATCGACAGATTACTTCCAGATTAATAAAATGCTAGAACAGTTCCACTACCAGTGAAAACAGTGGGATTTTGGACTAGGTTTCTCATCTGTTTATATCACACCCACTACCAAAAATTCGCCTAAAACAAACAGAATTATCAAGAGAATAATTCAACCGGTAAATTGTGGTGATAATTACCGATGGATACTATTCCATTTGTAATTCAGTTGGTATATACCGACGGACTAATGTTGTCGGTATATACCGACTGAATTACAAATGAAATATATAGAATTTTTTTTAAAAAATGCAGTTCGATGACATGCAGTTTTTGCGAGCGATTTTACTGACAGAATGATCGAGGGATTCAAACTGGAATCTCCGTACAATGACGTGACTAATTCACCGTTAGAATTACCAAGGGAATCATCGACAGAAGTATTCCATCGGTGATTCCCTCGGTAAGAGTTAATAAATCATCACTTTGTCTACCCTCTCCTCCCCTATTTCTCCTTCTTCTTCCTCATCCCAACTCTCCCCTCCCAAACTGCAAACAACCACCCCCTCTTCTCAACATAAGTCATCTTTCTATAACTTTTGTGATCACAATATCTGTGTTCTGATTTATTGTGGATTTTATCATTTTTTGTAAGTAAATCTATCTTTTTTAATTTAAATGTCAATTTTATTATTTTTTATTGTTTTTTTAGTATATGTATTTTGTTAGTGTATATACATGTTTTATTGTTATTTCTCAAACAAACTTGTAATATGAATGTATAATTTTGTATTTGTTATGGTTTGTTTTAGATTTTGTAAAATTATATTTGTTTGTAAATTGTTGAAACTTTGTTGAATTACCGAATTAGATGTGTTGTGATGAAATAATTAATAGCTTGTTTAACAGGTCCGTTTTAATTTTTATCAATGTTATTGCAGAGTTGTAATTTCTGTAAATTTATATGTATAAATTTATATGGATGTTGATAATTGATAATGAATATTTACGAGAAGTTTTAAATAGTTTGTTGAATAATCTCGAGGTAAACCAATATTTTTGCAAATTTATTTACTTAACATAGTTAATTAATACATGTTGTCATCATAATTTTATAGAGGTTCAATAGAAGTCATGGATGATGGTTCATGGATGTATCGAGATTCACTCAAAGGATTGCGGAGGATGAGTTATTTTAATGGGGTTCAGGGTTTTATTAATTTTGCAACATCTATTCCTAGAAATTTTATTGGAAGCGGTATTAGTTGTCCATGTAGGAAGTGTAAAAATAAAAAGTATATGCATCCAGATGTTGTAATGATGCATCTTCTATACAATGTTCATGGAGGATTGCCCGTGTTGGTATGCCCATAAAGAACTATTTGTTTGTAATGAGAGCATGGTAGAAAGGGTGGTTGGGTCAACTTCTAGTGCTAGCAACGTGCATGGAGTTGCAAATGACAACATTAATCCTTATAAGAATATGATTATGGATGCAATGAGAAAAAATCAAGGTAATGGCAGTAGACTATTTTTTTTTTAATATCTCTTTACAACTTCTTAAATTTCATGTAGATGTCTGATGAGGAATATAGTTGATTGGTGGCCCTTATTAGATTTTATATGTAATGGATTTATGAGACGTTAATAATTCATTAGAGATGTTAAATTGGTAGCTAAAATCCATGAAATTCAATGAGACTGTTACAAAAGGTGAGATATCTAAGACAGTAACAATTAGACTTTCACGTGAATACTATATGTATATATATAAGAATTGAGTCGTGCGGACACTTGCACATTAAGATACTAACTCTGAAAATATACATGATATGTGTATGTATGTTATGATGAGGAAATAAACATGCATAGAAAGTAACATATGTGTAATGGATGAATATAGATTCTCTATAACATTCGGCTTGAAGGGATTATGACCAAAAACTTCCTTGTGATTAAGGAGAAGCGACCAAGTTTGGATCTCTTATTCGAGGAGGTCACGAGATAGGCCAAGCAGGTGTGTGATTTTCCCTCTTTTTTGCACTTATGCAGTTCAAAGTTCTTTTGGCGAATGCATAAATGCCATGTTCAATGTAAATAAAGTCTAGTGTATTTACAAGATTAGCTTCGGCTAATGGCATCCGTGATAGGATAGTCGGGATATGAATTACAATATTAGCTTCGGCTAATGACATCAGTGATAGGATTACCAAGAGATGAATTACAAGATTAGCTTTGGCTAATGGCATCCGTGATAGGATATATTGTGTGGATTGTATGAGGTGTTGAATATTGATGATTGCAACAAGGTCCGGAATTATAGGACCTTGTGATGGTTGATTGAGTAAATTGATAGCGGTTGATAACTTGGGATTCCTAAATACAAACGAATCTCTACTGAAATTTTGGTAGAATTCTTTACAAAAAAAAATTAACCTAAAACTAATAGCATATGTTGGGATCTTTTAGCATTGATCAAATTGTAAGTCAGGTCTGTTACAGCCTTCTTCTAATTGGATACACCTAACATCTCCTAAAGAAGTCATCTATAAATGATACAAAGTATTTTGCTCCTCCCAAGGATATAACAAGTGCTTGCCAAACATCAGAATAAATCAAGTCTAAGATGTATTTGCTCTTAGATATTGATGTGTCAAACTTCAACTTGTGTTGTTTACTTATAACACAGTGCTCACAAAAGGGTAGAATAACCTTTGTAAGCTCATTGAGTAACTTCTGATTAGAGAGAATTTTCAAATTTTCAAACCTTTCTCTGATATGTGGCCTAGTTTTTTATGCCACATCATCATCTTCTCTTCTAAAGGATTGGCTGATACAATTGACGCCTCTACCTCATGATGTGTTTCTCTCATTAACACAAACAAGTTTGCAGCTATCTTTCTTGCCTTTAAAACCATCAATGCTCTTTTGATGATTTTCATGATTCCATTGTCTATTCAAATCTTACAGCCAAGATTATCAAATTGTCCCACGAATAAAATTTTCTTCTTTAAGCCTTTCACATGTCATACTTTTGAAATAGTATGAATTGAGCCATCATACATCTTCAATTTGATGGTGCCAATGCCAGCAATCTCTAAAGCATGATCATTACCTATGAAAATTGAGCCTTCACAAATGGGTCATATGTATGAAACCAATCTCGATTAGGATTCATATGTCATGTTACTTTTGAATCTATTAATCGAACCTCAGTAAGCTATTTTCTATCTGTAAAGACTGTCACTGTTTCACTATATAAAACCTCCCCATCTTCTAAGGTGCTTGCAACACATCCTTGAGGTTTTGATAACTCTACACTGTTCTCTATAACCTTTTTAAACCAACAATCCCTTTTGAAGTGCCCTTTTCTACTATAGTTGTAGCATTTCATAGTCTTCTTACTTCTTGATTTGGACCTCCTTTGCATTTGACTCCCATTGGAGCCACGCTCCGTTGATCTTCCTCTTGACATCAACAACGCCTCTGCTTGGTTTGAACTATTTCTGTCTCCTTTATTTTTTCGCCTATTTTCTTCTTCCAAATAGCGGTTGCAACATCATCAAATACTAAATAGTCTGAGAGGATATTAGTGGTCAAGTTGATAATGAGCTAATCATATGAATTAGGAAGACTTTGAAGTAGAAGCTCTGCACACTCATTTTCCCCTATTTGTTACTCAAATTAGTGAGTTGTGAAAATAGAGTTCTTATTGTGTTGATGTGGTCAGTTACCGACGTGATTTTTTCCATTCGAAGGGTATAAAGTCTTCACTTTAAGAAAATCTTATTGTGTAAAGACTTGAACTGATACAGCTTTGTCAAAGTATCCCATATCTCCTCAGCTATTTTCTTCTCTGCCGCACTTGATAACACTTCATCAGCTAATGCTATATGTATGTTAGTAATAGCATTGTCATCCATCTCATTCCATTTTGCATTATCAGTGATCTCCGCGGGCCCATCTCCAATTGTTGCCAAGCAATTGTCTTTGCTTAAAATTGCATTGATTCTCATTTTTCATAGTGAGAAATTGCTCCTATTAAACCTCTCAATCTCGTACTTTGCTGCCATTTTATTCACTGAGATCTATTCAGCTATCACCGTTTCATTGATCTGTAACATATATAGAAATAGTATCATGTGAATAATTCTTCACTAAGTAAGTTCCCAGGAAAGATTGGAGGGGTCACAAACGGTCCCGCTTAAAACCTAATCTCCTTAGACAGTGAGTTATTGGCTGAAGAAATACGTATCTGGTCTTATTCTGAAAAGGAAATTCTTTCTGTTTTAAATTCATCTATACTAGTAGTACCCTCCAAGCCATTCTCTAATCATCAGAATAAGCCTTACACAAGGGTTGCCTTCGATAAGTGCAGTTTCTATAAGCAGAAAAGTCATTGGAAAGCTCAATGTACCAAGTTAAGACAATAAAATCAAGCTTGGAAGTCTGGCAGCCGGTCATAATCTAATGCTCAAAGATCACCTCAAAGTTGTAGACAATCACACAACAATACTGCAACACTAGTTTCATCAGGCCCTATCATCGATCCTAGTACTCTAGCTAAGCAATTTCAAAGTTTCTCTCCATATATCCATAAACGATGTCTGTTTCTTATTCCGTAGGTTAATTGCCTCATAATTCTTTAGGTATGTCACATTTTGAATAGGTCTTGGATTCCGGTGCTTCACATCATATGTCTCTAGATTCTTCATCTTTTACCTTTCTGTCCCCTTCACCTTCCATTCCTGTTATGATTGCTGATGACACTTCAATGCCCTTAGAAGGTATTGGTTTTATTGTCACACCTCACTTGTCTCTCTTTAATGTTTATCTTATTCTGAAACTCAGATTGAATCTTGCTTCTGTTGGACAATTATATGATTCTAGTGATTATTTAGTCATTTTTTCCTCTTTCTTTTGTTGTGTACAGGATCTGCAGTCTCAAAAGTTGATTAGGATAGGTCATAGGGAGAATGGACTAAATATTTTGGATGAGTTAAAAATGTCAGTTATTGCTGCTAATACTGTTGATTTGTCTTCTTTCATTTAAGTAATTCATCTTCTAGTTTCTATTTATGGCATTCTCGTCTAAGTCATGTTTCATCTTCTTATTTGAGATTTTTGGCATCCATAGGAGCTTTAAGAAATTTGCAACCTTGTGATATTTTTTATTGTAATGGATGTAAACTGGTGAAATTTTTCGCTTTACCTTTTGATTGAAGTATTTATGTTTCCTCTTTCCTATTTGACTTGATTCATTCTGATGTATGGAAACCTTCTCTTGTTGCCATAAAAGGAGGGTCTTGATACTATGTTTCTTTTATTGATGATCATACTCATTATTGTTGTGTTTATTTATTGAAATATCATTCTGAATTCTTTGAGATATATACAGCTTTTCGAGCTCTTATCAAAACTCAACATTCTACTGTTATCAAATGTTTTAGGTGTGATTTGGGTGGGGAATACACCTTTAATAAATTTTGTGCGTTGCTTGCCTTAGATGGAACCAATCACCAAACTTCATGTACATACACTTCTAAATAAAATGGTGTTGCTAAAAGAAAACATAGGCACATTGTCGAAACTGCTCATTCTCTCTTTTTGTTTGCTTCTGTTTCTAGTGAGTTTTGGGGAGAAGTTGTCCTTACTGCTATAAGTTTGATTAATACAATCTCATCTTCTTATAGTTTAGGTTTTTCTCCTTTTGAAAAGTTATATGAGTATGTCCCTGATTATTCCTCCTTTAGAGTTTTTGGTTGTACTTGTTTTGTTCTTCATCCTCATGTTGAACGCAATAAGTTGTCTTCTCAATTTCCTATTTGTGTTTTTCCGGGTTATGGTGAAGGTAAAAAAGGGTATTGTTTTTTTGATCGAATAACATAGAAACTTTATATATCTCATCATGTTGTCTTTCTCAAGCATGTACCTTTCTTTTTTATCTACTTATAGCTTGACTAGACCTACTAGACCTGATATTATTCGTATAGATCTCTTTTTCTAAGGATTCTGATAGTTTATCATCTCATGTTCCTAGTACCTTAGATACCCCTTCCCATGTTCGACCAATATGTACTAATCATTCTGCAGGTACTGATACTTTACTCTCCAACACACCTGAAGCTTCATTCTCATCTACAACCCCCCAAGCTTCGTCTAAGATTGTGGATCCACCTTTATGTGAATCCATATGTATTTGTAAGTCCATAAAACATCCAGAATTTGCTTATTCTTGTTATTTTTCATCCTTTACTTCTTTCTAGCTTCTGTTTATTATCTCTCTAAGCCCTCTTCCTATAAGAAGGCAATTCTTGATCCTTTTTTACAGCAGGCTATGAATGAGAAACTTTCTACTTTGCATAAGACAAATACTTAGGATTTGGTTCCACTACCTCCTAGTATGAGTGTTATTGGTTATCGTTGGGTGTATAAGATCAAGACTAATTCTGATGGGTCTATTGAGCGATACAAAGCTAGGTTATTTGCAAAAGGATACTCCCAATAATATGGTATGGATTATGAGGAGACATTTGCTCTAGTTGCAAAAATAACTACTATTCGTACTCTTATTATTGTAGCTTTGGTATGTCAGTAACATATCTCTCAACTTGATGTTAAAAGTGCCTTCTTGAATGGAGATCTTCAAAAACAAGTTTTTATGGCACCCCTCCTGGTGTTTCACATGACTTTGGGTATGTTTCTAAGTTCAAAAAAGCGTTATATGGTCTCAAACAAGCACCTAGTGCTTTGTTTGAGAAATTTTCTATTGTGATCTCGTCTCTTGGATTTGTTTCTAATAGTCATGATTCTGCCCTTTTTATTAAGTGCATTGATGCAGGTCGTATTATTCTATCTTTATATGTTGATGATATGATTATTATTGGTGATGACATTCATGGTATTTTAATTTTGAAGTCAGATTTGGCTAGACAGTTTGAAATAAAGGATTTGGGTTATCTTTGATATTTTCTAGGTATTGAGGTAGCTTACTTACCTTGAGGTTACCTTCTTTCTCAATCGAAATATGTTGCAGATATTCTTAAGCGGGCTAGACTTACTGATAAAAAGATTGTAGATACTCTCATTAAGGTTAACATAAGGTATTTTTCTTCTGTTGGTCTACCTTTGACAAATCCTACATTATACTATACTATTGATGGGAGCTTTGTATATCTCACTATTACTCATCCATTTATTGCATATGTTGTTAGTCAGTTTATTGTTTCTCCTACTACGGTTCACTGGGCAACTATTCTTCATATTTTGCGACATCTTCGTGGTATAATCTTTCAAAGTCTTTTACTCTCACCATCCTCTTCCTTACAGCTGCATGCATACTCTGATGCTAATCATGACAGTGATCCCACAGATCGTAAGAAATAAGAGAATCACCTAGAAAGATACAAAAACCGGTAACAGACTTACGATATTGTTTCTCAATCTTCAACCAAAGCAGAATATCGTGTTATAACATCTACTATAACGACCCGACTTTTTCAGAGCCAAAATCGGTGAAATTTTTTTTTCATTAAGTTATCGATACTTCTCACAATGACATTCCATAAAATAGTAATTAGGTTCCCTTCCTTATCATGACATCATATGGATATAGTTTTTGTAAATCCAGATTCTCATAAAACGGTTACTTAATATACATGCCTATAATATCAAATTCTCATATTCATACATTTACATTACATCATATTGAAATACTCATACGTTTGCATTCATGTTTTAGCCTCATTATCAACACGAGTTTACACACGAGTGGCGAACGACAATTTTACACATCTAGTACATTCTTTACAATCGTCATGTGATTTCACAACACAACATCCTCATAAAAGAGAATATCACATAAATATATTCATAACATCATATTTACATGTTCGCACATCCACATCCGTGTTTCATTATAGTTTTCATTACAAGTCCTTACAAAAGTGCCGGATGGCAAATATACAACATAACACTTAAGACCTAATCACAAAATCTAACCCGTCATCTCCTTCAGATACCATTAGCTGATGCCAATCATTATAATTAACTCGGTCATCCAACTAGGATGCCATCTATCGCACGTCACCTGCACGACATCGTTGGTGATTTTTCGTTATGTTGCTTGATTTATTCTTGGGAGTCGCCACCTAGTATTTAATTGAGGTTACTAGGAAACCCGAATATACTGGTTTTGTCAGAGATTCACGGGTAAGGGACTGGTTGTAGTTAGGGAAGGTATTAGCACCCCTAACGCACCCTACCTGAGGTAAGCTGCTTCATGGCTTTGATATGTTAAAGAAGTTTTAAAATTTTTATCTTTTCATTGGATATTAGAAATATGACTTACATGTAAGTTCATAATTCTTGACTGTGAGAAAATCAAAATATTAAATTCTTCTTTATTCTTTACAATTTTATCATAAAAAAATCCATAAAAAAAAACAAACAACACATTCAAAAAAAAAACAAACAACACATTCACTTTCACTATATTTTTTCTTTTTTCCTTTTTTCTTGTTTTCTTTTTTACATCCACACTACAAATTATAAAAATTCAAAACTAAACAAAAATTACATTAAACCATTTAAAATTTACAAAATAAACCCCCCTAAATTCAAAGTAGTGCTGGGAAGACTTCTGGCACTTTAGGAACAGTGGCGGCACGTCCTCTCCACACGCCACCGCAAAAGCAACCGGGGAACAGGGTAGTCGAGATTGGCTTCTTCTCCTCTTCCTTTCTACATTGGTGGCAACGCCGTGACCTGCAAAACAACAAAAACACAACAACACAACAACACAGTCGATTCTATCCTTCTTAGATCTATTTCTTCCTCTTTTGGATCTGCTTCTCTCTCCTTTTTCAGATGGCAAATCCGTTGTGAGGGGGAGGCCGCTGTGTTAGGCCGAGGTGGTGTGTCGCTGCTATTAGAGGGTCCAGCTCGGTCGGGCAAACTGGCTGATGATGGTATAGAAGGATGAGCGGCGGACAGATCTGGGGTCTTGGGCGCCGCTGTGCTTGAGCTACTACTGGAGGAAGAAGGCAAACCGATTTGGGATCTGTGGGCGCCGCTGTGCCGAGCTGCTATCGGTCGGTTATGGTGGAGGCCAGTGGAGGTGCTGAGGTAGAGATATCACCGGGGAAGGCCGGTCTGTGGTTCTGGTGTTGCTTCTCTGTCACCGGTGGTGGAAGGGTTGAGGGAAAACTAAGAGAGAAGATGGACGATGGAGAGGGGAAAGGGAGGCTGGTGCATCTAGTTTAGGAGGCAGCATGCAGTTCTCTATAGGGGGAGGTTGAGAGAGGAGAGGGATGATGGAGAGGAGAGTGGTCGGGGCTGAAGGTTTAGCTCCCGGGTTCTATCAAAAGGAAAACGAAATGTGGGGGCTGTCGGGCTGAAGGTTGAAGATGAGAAGAAAAATGGGGGAACAGTGATGGCTACCTTGGCAAAAGGAGAGGGTCAAATGAGGGGTAAGGCTGGCTGTGGTTGGCTGAGGGAGAAGAAGAAAAGGTGACTAGTTTGGTCTGGTTGGTTGAGGGAGAAGAAGAAAAGATGACTAGTTTGGTTTGTTTGGCTGGTGAGTAGGGAAGGAGAGCAAGTTGGTGGCGACTGGAAGAGTGGGGCTGAGAGTGAGATGGTTGAAGGGGGATAAGGGAGGACCTGAATTGGTAGGGGTCCTTGGCTCTCTGGTTCTGGGAGAGCAAAAAACCAAGGACCCCGGGGGGGACGGTGGTTTCGTTTCCAAACAAAATGAGAGCCCGGGGGGGACTGCGTCTCCTTTTGCTTCAAGAGGGTGAGCAGCGGCGGCTGCCTTAGAGTGGGAGCTCGAAAGGGTGAGGTTGTTTAGGGCATTTTATGGTTTAGGGTTTCTTTGTGATTCTTCTTAATTGTGCAAAATTGCTCCCCTCTTTTGTATGTGTTGGAAACTCCTATTTATAGGCAAAAATGTTGTTAGGTCCCCAAACTTGGTCCCTTAACTTCTTCTTTTTTGTAAATTTGATTTTTCTTATTTTTTTGTTTTTTCTTATCAACATCGACTCGAATGAAGAAAATTATTGATTTTTAAAAATAACACGTTAAAAGTCGAATGCGTTCTAAAGACCTTTGAAAATTTAAATTCTTTTGAGACGATGCTGAAAATGATAAAAATGATGCAAATATATTAAAAAACATATTTTTTGGATTTTCGTTGTTTTTCACTTTTATTGGATTTTTCAAAATTTTTATTAAAAAGGTGGGTCAAAAATTGGGTAACAACAGATGCCCCCTCTTTACAATGTTTACGAAGCAAAACTCCTTAATGTTTTGCATAGTAAGCTTTGTAAAGAAAACTTGTCTTCTTAACTTGTTGAATGATCCACTCATCTAAAGACCTTACTTTTTTCTTTTTCTGATTCTTTTTCTTCTTTCTTTCTTTCTCTGTCTTTTTTTTTCTTCTTTTTCTTTTCCGTTAACCTGAGGTCCCATCTAGCAACCTCCTGTAACCAAAACCAAAGAACGTGTGCAGCTCAATCAACCTGAAATCCCACCTGGCGATTCCCTTTAACCAAAGCCACCTGAGATTCCATCATGCGACCTTTTTTAACCAAAACCAAAGAGTGTGTGTAGCTTGGTCAACATAAAATCACATCTGGCGATTCCCTTTAACCAAAGCAACTTGAGATCCCTTCTAGCGACCTCCTTTAACCAAAACCAAAGAGAATGTGTAGCTCGGTCAACCTAAAATCCCATCTAGCGATTCCTTTTAACCAAAGCTACTTGAGATCACTTCTGGTGACCTCCTTTAATGAAAACCAAAGAGAATGTGTAGCTCAGTCAACCTGAAATCCCATCTGACGATTCTCTTTAACCAAAGCCACCTGGGATCCCATCTGGCGACCTCTTTTAACCAAAACCAAAGAATGTGTGTAGCTCGGTCAACCTGAAATCCCATCTGGCGATTCCCTTTAACCAAAGCTACCTGAGATCCCTTCTGGCGACCTCCTTTAACCAAAACCAAAGAATGTGTGTAGCTCGATCAACCTGAAATCCCATCTGGTGATTCCCTTTAACCAAAGCTACTTGAGATCCCTTCGCTATTTTTGAATTTTTTAAAATTTTTATTAAAAAGGTGGGTCAAAAATTGGGTAACAACACCATTATCCGAAGCTAATCATTAACGCAACTCGACCATCCATCTAGGATGCCATTAGCCGAAGCTAATCATGAACGCAACCCGGTCATCCATCTAGGATGCCATTAGCCGAAGCTAATCATCGTTATAGCCCGACCATCCATCTCGGATGCCGTTAGGTGAAGCTAATCACCAGCTCAAGCAACATTTCATAGTCGTTTCAACATTCATCAAGAATTCATTCAAACATTTCATCGTTGTTTCATCATTCATCAAGAATTCAATCAACATTTCATCATCGTTTCAAAATTCATCAAGAACTTGATCAACATTTCATAGTCGGTTTAACATTCACCACAATACAATAATATATCATCCACAAGTAAATCATTTCAGAACATTAACATTATACAAGAAAAAGGTGGAAACCACCTACCTGTTCCTCCTGTAGGGTGTCCCTGCCCAGTCGCACCACCTAATACATCAATGGTCACAGATAAGCTCATCTGCATTTTGAAATCACATGACTCATCACCATACATATTTCAAGAATCCACATGTTCAAATTCAAGTGTTCCATATATTACACAATCACACAATGCAAACATTTTAGTCACTAGACCAATTCAGATACATAAATCTGCTGCAGAAATTAGTTAGTGAAAACTGGTTCGCTAGTGACACAGATTTGCCAGTGAACTAATTCGCTGGAACACGAAATCATCAACGAAACTGGTTTGCTGGTGACACAGATTGTCAGCAAAACTGGTTCGCTGGAACACAGAATCGTAAGTGAAACTAGTTCGCTTGTGACACAACAATTCGACAGTTAAAACTATTTCGCTGATAACACCATAATTCAGCAGCGGAACCAATCATTGTTGGCACCACAATTCGGCAGCGAAAAGTGATTCGCTATCGGCACCACAATTCAGCATAAAAAACCGATTCACTACTAACAACACAATTTAGTAGCAGAATCTGGTTTGCTGCTGACACAGAAATCATCAACGCACACGTCCCACTATTGATATAGAAATCGTTGATGAAAACCGAGTCGCTGCCGACCCAGAAATCATCACCGCAATCCATGTTGCTGCTGATTTAGTAATCGTTAGCGACTTTTGAGTCATTTCTGGTTTTACTCTTAACATAGTTGCCCCATTTTATTCAATCTTTCTCATGCATTTTATCAACTCTAACACAAACATATTCCTAACAACATGACATGATCATATATTTAAACATTTGATTTCAAATTAAATAAGTTCATCCATTACATACGCAAAAATCAAGGCATTAACATGGTGTGGTTTCCACTTCAGTTTCAACATGCCTCTAAGGCTTAACAACAACAGAATTCTGCACATTTACTATCATTTCAACACATTTTTGCGTAACTTCATCCACCACATATGCATAATTTATGTCATTAACACAAGTATAATCACAACAATCATGTTGCAACCATATTCTCATTCACTTAAACCATATTCATGCAAGCTTATTAACCTCATAATAAAATCAAAACATTAACATTAACAGAGATTCTATTTCAGCTCAGTTATCATCCTAAGGGTTCAACAAGATCATAACTGTAACAACCCGGCTTTTTCAAGGCCAAAATCGCTAGAATTTTTTTTTTTAATCATCCGGTTTCTGGATTTTTTCACCATATCATTCTTCAAGTTTATCATTGCATTTTGTTCATTAACAAGGTAGGATAACGTAACTCAACATTCCCATATAACAGATTCTCAATACACGTGCCCATTATATTATATTTTCGTACTCATAGGTTTAGATTACATCATATCGACATACCTATAAATTCACATTCTTGTTCTAATCTCATTATCCTCACGAGTTCATACAAAAGTATCAAACAACAAGTTACACATCTAGTACTTTTGTTATCCTGACCTTATGTAATTTCACAACACAACATTCTCATTAGATGAATGCCTTATATGTATGTTCATACACATCATATCAACTTATTCGTACATTTATATCCGTGTTCCATTTCAATTTTTCATTACTAGTCTTTATAAAAGGGGTTAGACGACTAACTGAGTGATCAACACATCCGTTCATGCAAAACTCATATCACCCATATCATGCAAATATATAGTTCTTTTCAAAACGTGTGAGCCGCAAAATGAATTTCCTTACGCACCATATTGGTATGATGTCCCTGTTACAACACAAGGTAATTTCAAGCACTATAGGCAACTTAAGAAAACATAAAAAAGCAATATTATCATTACATTTCATTCATGTACCAAAAGAACATAATTATTTCATTTCTCCTTACTTATGTAAATACCACCATTAATAATTCATCAATTACCGAGGCTAATTACAATACTCAAACCCGATCATTCATCTCGAATACCTTTAGCTGAACTAATGTTATTCCCAGTTTAGAGCATAATAATCGTAGTTCTTTCATATACTTAGTATATAAAAAATGTAGTATACATGAACGCATCAGTTCTTAAAACTATCTCATAACACTCAAATCCAACTATTCTCTTAGGATGCCATTAGCCGAAGCCAATCGTTTATCCATCCTGGTCATCCACTTAGGATGTTATTGGCCCAAGCTAGTCATTTACTCATCTTGCTCATCCACTTAAGGTACCGTTAGCCATAGCTAATCATTTGTTCATCCCGGTCATCCACTTAGGATGCTATTTGTTGAAGGTCGTCATTTATTCATCCTAGTTATCCATTTAGGATGCCATTACTGAAGCTAATCATTTATTCATCCTGGTCATCCATTTAGGATGCCATTAGCTAAAGCTACTCATTTGTTTCATCCCACCCATCCACTTTGGATGCCATTAGTCGAAGCTAATCATTTGTTCATCCTGGCCATACACTTAGGATGCCATTAGACGAAACTAATCAATCACTTGTCCCGGTCATCCATTCGGATGCCATTAGCCGAAGCTAATCATTTGTTCATCCCGGTCATCCGCTTTGGATGCCATTAGTCGAAGCTAATCAATTATTTATCTCGGTCATCCATTCGGATACCATTAGCCAAAGCTAATCATTTGTTCTTCTCGATCATCTGCTTTGGATGCCATTAGCCGGAGCTAATCAATCATTTATCCCGGTCATTGATTTGGATGTTGTTAGCCAAAGCTAATCATTTGTTCATCTTGGTCATTTGCTTTGGATGTCATTAGTCATCGCTAATCATTTGCTCATCTCGGTCATCCATTTAGGATACCATTAGCCGAAGCTAATCATTTATTCATCCTGGTCATCCACTTATGATGCCATTAGTCGAAGCTAATCATTTATTAATCCTAGTTACCCCCTTAGGATGCCAATAGCCGAAGCTAATCAATCATTTGTCCCTGTCATCCATTCAGATGCCATTAGCTAGAGCTAATAAATCATTTGTGTGATGTAACCATATTATTCGATAGTTTCACCCACATTTACCTAATGTTTTGTCCATGTTTTATATATAAAATGCCTTGATATTCTTTGTTTTATGTTTTGAAGGCATTTTTGGATGAAAGATGCAAAAAGGAGTAAATTGGAGGTAATTGGCAGATTTGACATTCAGTCGATGTTTTGTGCAGAGCGTGAGTTCTAGAGATCGAAATGAAGTGATTCAGTGGCACTAAAAAGCTAACATCCATACCTTTCTGGAAATTTAATGCAAGAAAAATAAAAGGAGAAAGATCATGGAAATCACATCCTGCAAAGTCAAATCTCGCATTCTGCCAGTATTGACCTTTGGCCATTCAAAATTTAATATCTGGAGCTACAGAAGTCCAATTGATGCAAACTCAATTTGCTGGGATTCCTAATTCAATGACCTATCCACGCTCCAAATGTCAGCCAAAAATGATGTCATATGAGGGAGATATGATTTTCCAAAGATGACAACTGAATTCTGCCAGCAAACAGGTTTCGTGAAGAAACGAGTCCAAATTACATTCCGAAGCATCTAAACCGACATCCAAGTTTTTATATCAGCAATTTAGCTCCTCTAAGTCAGAGTTTGAAGATTTCATGCAAGGCTATTTCTCCTTTTTAGGAAAAATAGTTATTGAAGTACTTAAATGTAAACTGTCAACTTAAGGAAGGACTATTTTGTAAAATAGAGACTAGGGTTTCTTAGCATATAAAAAGAAAGAGAGAAGGAGGCAGCAGCCAGCAGAAAAGAGGGAGAGCAGAAGGAGGCAGCAGCCAGCAGAGAATAAACACAAATTCTCTCCTCTACAAACCCAAAAATCATGCTCTTTTCATTCTTTAGAAGTAGTTGTTCAATAGTTATGCAAGGCTAAGCTTTTTTCTTGGTTGCAAGGACACAACAAACCTTCGGATTTCAAGAACCGTGAGATTTATTCTTCCTTCTATTTTCAGTTTATGTTATGAATGAGTATGATTGTTTTCCTATGCATATTTTCTATGATTGTTGTTGATGATTGCTAGAGCGGACTCTAAGTTATTGTTGTGAACAATCTATTGCTAAGTTTAATATCAAAACCGGAGTTGTAATATATGAACTTGTGAAGCAACTAAGCTTGATAATTGTGGTGGAACTACGTTATTGAACTTAGGGAGAACATTAGAACAAAGTGACACAAGCTGTGGACAGCTTGTATGTTAATCTTGATAAAATTATCTAGTTCTTAAAGCTACCATTAAATTGAATCATTAGTGCGGACACTTTGATTGTTTGTTGGTTAGGATTAGTTATACGGCGGATCCGTTAATTAATCAACGTTAAGAAAAGATAAAATTTCAGAACATAAACTGCAATTTTTGTTTCAAGGATCGGTTCTAATTTCCGTTGGTGGATGTGTGCTTGCGACCAAGGTTTGTTTTCTTGATAAGTTTTGGTTTTAATTGATTTTGTTTGCTAGTTTAATTGCTGTCATAGTTTAGATAATCACAAACCAAATCCCCCCAATTACATAACGTACAACATAAAAATTTGACTTGAAACTTCCTCGTGGGATCGACCCCTTGCTTGCTCTATACTATCTTGTGTATTTTAAGCTAGGGTAATTAATTTTTGCGACCGCGACATCGCAACATTGTGCTAGTCATCTATTCAAATGTCATTAGCCGAAGCTAATCATTAACCAATCAAATGTTCCAGAGGTGGTTTATCAACTCACCACAACATGGTGATATCATTTGAATTGCTCATTCAAATGATTCATAACAACTTGACATTCCCTGCAACATAATAGCAAACCCTTCGTGATACTCATATAGGCGATCCGTAATAGTGTAATGTTTAGTAAACACGATAATAGATCATTTGTAATACACAAACAAAACATTCCATAACAGTTTAGCATTGAGTAACACAACAGTACACACTTCGTATTACTCATCCAACTATCTATGACAATTAATGTTCAATACAATACAACAACAGATCCCTCGTAATACTCATATAACCATCTGTGATAATTAATATTCAGTATAATACAACGGTAGATCTTTCGTAATACTCATACAACCATGCATGATAATTTCATTTAATATAATACAACGGTAGATCCTTCATAATACTCATACAATCATTCATCATAATTACATTCAATAAAATACAATAGTAGATCCTTCGTAATATTCATACAATCATTCGTCACAATTACATTCAATAAAATACAACAGTAGATCCTCTGTAATACCTATACTACCATTCATCAGCAACCCAAATTCATAATAGCCCAATCAACATCTCATAGTCAGTTTAATATTCATCGCAACACAATAATATATCCACTTCTAACATTAACATTTTCATCATTGTTTCAACATTCAACAAGAACCCGATTGGCAGTTCATGGTTGTTTCAACAATCATCAAGACTTCATCATCATTTTACAATTCCACAAGGATTTAATAAAATATCATCATAAGTAAATTATTTCAAAACATAAACATCATACGAGAAAAAGGTGGAAACCACCTACCCGCTCCACTTGCGAGTTGTCTTTGTCCTAACGATGGTCCAATCCCGCCCACACCACCTAAGACATCGATGGCCACAAATCAGTACATTTGCATCCTTAAATCACATCCATCACCATACTTATTTCAAGAGTTCATATGTTCACCTTTAAGTGTTCCACATTTTACACCATCATACAATGAAATTGTTACAAGCATTTAAGTCATTTTTGCTCAGAGGTCTATTGTAGAGAATCGACAGCGAAACTGATTCACTATTGGCCACATAATTCTGTAACGAAAACTAGTTCGCTACAGGCCACACACTATAGCAGCGAAAACTGGTTTATTGCTAGATGCACAATTCAGCAGCAAAAACTAGTTCGCTACAAGCACCCCAATTTCGGCAGCAATAGCTACTTCATTGCAGCCAACACACTTTTAGCAGCGAATGCTAATTTTGTTTCAAGCAACTCGATTTCGAAAGCGACTCACACTTCCACTGTAGACAACACAACTTCAGCAGCGAACACTAATTCGCTGTAGACAACATAACTTCGGCTGCCAATGCTAATTCGCTATAGCCAACACACTTTCGGCAGCGAATGCTAATTCGCTGTGGACAACACAATTCGATAGTGAACACCTGATTCATTACGGACAACACAAATTTGGTAGCGAAAACCTGATTCGCTGCGGACAACACAATTTGGTAGAGAACACTTGATTCACTATGCAATACACAATTCGGTAGCAAACACCTGATTCGCTACGGACAACACAAATCGGCAGTGAACACCTGATTCATTGCAAAATACACAACTCGACAGCAAACACCTGATTCGATGCGGACAACACAAATTTGGCAGTGAACAATTGATTCAATGCGGACAACATAAATTCAATAGCGAAAACTTGATTTGCTGAGAACACAATTCGACGGAGAACACTTGATTCCCTACACAATACACAATTCAACAGCGAACAACTGATTCACTACAGACAACACAAATTTGGCAGCGAACACTTGATTCGCTGCGGACAACACAATTCGACAGCGAAAACTGGTTCGCTATAGGCCACACAATTCAGCAGCGGAAATTGATTCACCGCAGCCACCAGAATTCGGCAGTGAAAACTGATTCGCTTTAGATAATACAATTCTGCAGCAAGGCTAATTCACTACTAACATAGAAATTATTGACGAGAGTTGATTTGTTGCTGACTCAGAAATCATCAACGTAACCCCTATCGCTGCCGATTCACAAATTGGCAGCAGCGACATAATCGTTTCTGATGTGAACTTTCATGAAGACTATCTGTTCAAATTATGATGTTAGCAATGACATTTTCTGCAGACAAGAAGATAAAGATTGTTGCCAAGTCAAGAGGTGGCCACTCACTCAACAATTAGTCATCAAATTAATAGTTCTAAATTTTGACCTATAAAAGGAGGCATTTTCCATGCATTTAGGCATCTTGGTTTTCAGATTAAGATCATTTCCTTACTTGTTTTCTTTCTTTGTAGTTTTTATGTTCTAGTTTTATTTTATGTTATTGTTTCATTAATATCTTGTTTGTGCCTTTCATTTCCTTTACTATACTTATATAATTATATTCTCATCTTATTTTTTTTATGTTTCTCTTCTTCATAATGTTTAGCTAAGTTTAATATGTCAAGGTGAAATGGTTTCACTAATGGTATTAGAAAAGGAATAATATAAACTCAACATGGACTTCAATGTTTATATGCAAGAAAGTTTGTTATTAACATGTCTTATCTTTTTATCTTACTAATTCTTAATACCTTGCTTGTTAAATGATTAATCTAGATTTGTGTTGTACAACCCTTGGTACAACAAATACTTGGCACTTTCATAGCCTACTGTATGGTATAACCCACACCTGTGCTATGAAAGGAACTTGATTTGTTTAACATAACTTAACATCATGAATTCCTGACAATATTTAAAAGTATGGTGCTACTAAAATAAAATAATTAATATGATCATGTTAAAGATTTATAATTAACTATTAAGGATAAATCATCCGATTGGAACCTTCTTTGAGTGTGGTTTCCAGTTGATTAATAAAAAGAGTTTATACTATACTTATTTCTAATACTATTAGTGGATCTAACTTTTACATTCGTTTTTATCATTCTTTAATCCTCACATTAATCTCATATCTAAAAATTCTCTATAAGTCATTATTATTATTATTATTATTATAGTTCACCTCCCTATGGTTCGACCTCGATCTTGCCAGATTTTTTATTACTTTGACATTCCTACACTTGGGATAAGACATCAATCTTTTGATTGTGTCATGTTTTTGGCGTTGTTGCCGGGGAGGTAAATTCATGTATAAATTATAATATTTATTTTATTTTATTTTTTCACTTTTCTTGTATCTTACTTTTGTTTCTTTTGTTTTGTTTCCTTTTGTTTTGTTTTCTTCAACCTTTTATTCTCTTCCTACACGTGTATGAGAGTTTGGTCATGTACATTAAGTGCTAGACTTTCTAGGAAATCCTCATAATTTTCAGAAAACATGGCCGAAGAGGATAATCAATCGCTTCATAATGAGAATAATGAGAATAATCGAGTTAAAACACTAAGAGACCACATGAATCCAACAAGAACAAGTGCACCATCATGTATAGTTTTCCCTCATGATGCATCTCATTTCAATTTTAAGCCAGGCGTTATTCAACTTTTACCTATTTTTCATGGCTTAGAACTAGAAAATCCATACTTGCATTTGAGAGAATTTGAAGAAGTTTGTAACACTTATATTGACTTAAATTGTAGCATGAACACCATCAGATTAAAGCCTTTTCTTTTATCTTTAAAAGATAAAACTAAAACATGGCTACAAAATCTTAGGTTAGGATCCATTCGTGCTTGGGATGAAATGCAACAACAGTTTTTAAAGAAGCTTTTCCCTTCTCATAAAACAAACTCTTTCAAAAGACAAATCATCACATTTACTCAAAAGCCAGGAGAAACATTTTACCAGTGTTGGGATAGGTATAGAGACTTGCTTAATACCTGTCCTCATTATGGATTTGAAACATGGAGATTGGTCTCATATTTTTATGAAGGATTAACACCTAAAGATAGGCAAATGATGGAATTGATATGCAATGAAACTTTTGAAGATAAAGACCTTGATGAAGCAATGGAGTACCTAGACTTGTTAGCTGAAAATGCTCAAAATTGGGACACTACAGGTACTTGTGAGGCACCAGGTAAAACTCAAATCTCATACATCTAGTGGAGGTATGTACAACCTTAGGGAAGATCATGGCCTCCTAGCCAAATTTGATGTTTAGCTAGAAAAGTCGAGGCACTAGAATTGAAAAGGAGTGATCAATTGAAATCTGTTCAAGAAATTATATGTCAAATCTGTGAAACTAATGAACACTCAACCAATGATTGTCCAACTTTGCCTTCTTTCAAGGAATGTATCTATGAGCAAGCCAATGCTTTAAACAATTTCCAAAGGCCAAATTAGAATCCATACTCACAAACATATAACTTTGGTTGGAGAAATCATCCAAATTATAGTTGGAAGAGTGGTAACAATAATGCACAAACTTCACAGCCGCCATTTCAAGCACACCATAATTTTCAAAATTCTCAGGGATATGCACCTCCTTATGTTCCCCCTCTTATAAGAAATCTTGAGGAAACATTGCATGCATTCATTGGAAAGCAAGAGACAATCAACACTCAACTTGCTCAAACCATGATAGATTTTAAAGATACTGTTGCAAAATTCACATCAACTCTCAACCCTCCTTAAGTTCTCATCTCAACCACAGCAAAATCTCAAAGGGTAATACAATTCAAGTGCAAGTAGCTTCGAAAGCCAATACATGGATCAAGTCCAATCAATCATTACTCTCCACGGTGGTAAGGTTATTGAAAAACCCATTCTTGAACCTTGTGAGAAAGATAATGAGTCAATCTCTGAGGGTAACGAAGGGGTTAAACCTGAACATTGCAAAGAAAAGATTGATTCCCCACCAATACTTCCATTTCCTCATGCCATGACCAAACAAAGGAAAGTCAATCACAATTTTGAAATCTTTGAAACTTTCAAATAGGAAAAAATCGAGGAAGAAAAAGGCACCGAAAATGTTGTCGCGAATCATTTGTCAAAATTGACATTAGATTCGACATTTGACATCACACCAATTGATGATTACTTTCTTGACGAATCTCCACTTTCTATTGCTTCAATACCTTGGTTTGCTAATATTGACAATTTTCTTTCTTCAGGATTTTTGACAGCTCATTTATATACCCAAGACAAAAGAAAGTTTTTGAGCGACGTGCAGAACTTTTATTGGGATGACCCTTATTGAAATATTGTCTTGATCAAATATTTCAAAAATGTATTCCTGACAATGAGGTAAGTAGTGTCATTAAACATTATCATTATGAGGCATATGGGGATCATTTCTCACAAAAAAAGACAGCTGCAAAAATCTTACAAAGTGGATTCTATTGGCGCACCTTGTTCAAGGAAATACATGCATTCTACAAAACCTGTGAAAATTGTCAAAAGTTAGGACTTATTTCAAAACATAAAGAGTCCTTAGATAATCTTCTATTGACTCTTGAGACGTACCTTAATGGAGATGTGTATCGTGCAATTCATGATTTATGGCCTCTTTTCCATAAAGAACATGCTCGATATAGTCTTAGGAATCTGACTAAAAATTGAATCTATTTGCTGAACAATTTCTAACATCTTCGGCACGACAAATCATAATCTCTGCTGCTACTGCTGAATAATTGATTGACCAACTACAATCTTTCATCCCTGTAATTAATCCCTCCATGAGTCGCATAAATTGGTCAACCATGGACAGCCGTAAAAAGCTTAGGTTGGATTTGAGCCTTAGTTTGTAAAAACTTGTGTCTTTTGGTTTTATTAATAACATATCGTTTTTGTTTTGTTATTTCTTATATTTGTTTAAGTGTGTTTTAGGTTTATTAGTGTTTACTGTTTCAAGTGATGTCTTCTATACTCTATCTTTCTACCTTAGGACATTGAGGACAATGTCTCGTTTTGGTTGGGGGAAGAGGGTAGTAGTTGATATTAAAAAAAAATTAACTAACTATGTTTTCTATTACTAAAACCATTTGAAAAACTGTTGTTATTAGGATGACAAAGTAAAGGAGGAATTTTAGTGACTCTTGAGACGCATCTTAGTAAACATTCTTAACAAGGTCTATTAGAATACTTCTTGAAATATTCAGGTTTATAAACTCTCACATTATTATTAATTGATTCTGCTCATATACCTAGCTAACAAGTATTCATAAACCTTCATTTTCACACACACACTTTAACATATGATCGTGGATTGCACATTGGATTATTACCTTATTTATGTTCTTTTGTTAAAGGTAACAACTAAGGGAAAGGGATAATATATAATTTGCAAAATAATAATAATAAAAAATAATAATAAAAACAAATTGAATAAATAAAAAAATAGATAAGTTTGGTTTCGTAGCCTCCTTGACTTAAGCAATTAAGCTCGAAGGGGTGCTTTAACACCTAGTACCCTAAAGTCAACTAACTTGGGAGCTATTGGCCCAAAGCTTGTTACATAGGTTGGGGAGAAAAGCTTAAGGAAATCAAACATTGCACTATTTACATATTAGTATCTGCAACTCGAGTTACTAAGCTTAAAGGGATGTCTCAACACCTAATGACCTAAGACCAACTGGTCTGGGAGTCATTAGCTTAAAGCTTGTTATATGGGTTAAGGATGCATTGTGTTTTATTTAAAATAATAATAATAATAATCTCAACCCAAAGGAGTTAACCTTAGAAAAACATTAAGAACATAATATTGTTTTCTTCCAATAAAAGCCCCATCATCTATGTTTTCATACATTGAGCACATAAAAAGAAGGTTTATTAATATTTTGGTTTAATAGTATGAAGCAGATATATAAATTTAATGAGAGTTTGTTTATTTGGATAAATTAATGGAAGTTGAATGATGAATGCCTTGCTTTGTGGAACTTGCACATTGTTTTTCTATTCTAACATTTTGATTACTAGGGACTAGTAATAAGCTGGTTGGGGGGGGTGATTAATACTTAAAAATGCATTTTTATCAAGGTTTTATATCATCATTTTGCACTTGAAGGATCAATAACTCCTTAACTAAAGCATGTTTTATAATAACAAGTCTGATAATATAAGATACCTTTAATTTATGGTAAATGTTCATTTTAAATGTTGGCCTATCACATAAATCAAAGGATTGATTGATAAGTTTAACTACTGAAATTGAGAAGACAAAGAGAGTGTTAAGCTTAGAAAAGAGGTGGTGGTTGAATTCAAATTGGAATACCATTAAGTTATTGAATCATAACTGGAGCTGTAGAACTTGGATTTAAGTCTGGTTTATATGGATAGAAAGTTAAGACATAGGCCTAAAACTTTCATGAGAGTCCAAGATTCAAAAGGACCGTTTTCAAGTTCAAATTATAGCAACAACAGAGAAGTCGGAATCTGTCCTGCAGCCCAAACACTGTTCAGTGTTTAGCCCATATCTCGAGTTCTAGAAGTCCAAATGACCTCATTCTTATTTTGTCGGAAAGCTCAGATAATTTCCCAGAACTTTCATGAAGACTATTTGTTCAAATTATGATGTTAGAAATGATGTTTTTTGCAGACAAGAAGATAAGGATTGTTACCAAGTCAAGAGATGGCCACTCACTCAATAATTAGTCATCAAATCAATAGTTCCAAATTTTAGCCTATAAAACGAGGCATTTGCCATGCATTTAGGCATCTTGATTTTCATATCAAGATCATGTTCTTGCTCTCTTGCTTTATATTTTTGTAATGCTTAAGTTTTGCTTTCATTAATATCTTGTTTATGCCTTTCATTTCCTTTCCTTTACTTAGTTAACTTATATCTTATTTATGTTCTTATCTTGTTTATTTATGTTTCTCTCTTTCATTATGTTTAGTTAAGTTTATTATATCAAGGTGAAAAGGTTACACTAATGGTGTAAGAATAAGTATAGTATAAACTCAACATGGACCTTAATGTTTGATACTAACATATTTTGTATTTGTTATCTTATTCACTCTTAATACGTTGCTTGTTAAATGGTTAATCTAGATTTATATTGTATAACCCTTGGTACAACAAATACTTGGCACTTTCATAACCCAACCGTATGGTATAACCTACACATGTGCTATGAAAGGAACTTGATTTGTTGTCAACATAAGTTATAATCATGAATACCTGACAACATTTACAAGTATTAGCATTATTCAAATAAGATAACTAATGTAATCATGTTAACAATTTATAATCCGATTGGAACCTCCTTTGTGCGTGGTTTCCAATTGAGTAATAAAAAGAGTTTATATTATGCTTGTTTGAAATACCATTAGTGAATCCTCAAAACCTTGACATTTGTCTTTATCATTGTTTAATCCTCACATTAATCTTACATCTCAAAGTCCTATTTAACTTCTTCTTCTTATTGTTGTTGTTGTTGTTGTTATTTATAATATATATAGTTAACCTCCTGGTGGTTCGATCCCGGTCTTGTCGGGTTATTTATTACTTCGACACCTGCACTTGGGAGAAGATATCAAGTTTTTGTTCGTGTCACTGGGCAGCCAGACCCAGCCTCTTTTTGTAGCGTTTTGAGCCAGACCCAAAACTATTGGGTCCTGTTAGATAGCAGAACCCAATGCTATTATCACTTTTTGAAAATGTTGTGGGTGTGGCTTAGAAGCCAAACCCAACATCCAGCTGCCATGCCAGACCGAACAGTTTTTGGCAGAGAAAGCAACACCCCCAGCTGTAATTTTTGACCAAAAACACAGTAGAGGAACACCCCCAGGGTGCTATAGTGCTGTCCACAATGAAAATAGTCTATGCCTACAGTGTTGTCCTTAGTGCAATGTGCATGTGTTCACTCCCACACGTTTAAAAAGAGCCTACAGTAAACCCAAATAGTGCAATCCACAGTGAAATCAGTCACAATCCATAAGATTCAAAATAGTGCAATCCATAGTGAAATCACTTACAGTCCACAGTAAAACACGTCCACGGTAAAACCTTTGTACAACACTTCTCCTAGATGCATTTTCTACTCCCTAAAACCTTCATCATATTTTCTTGGTCTCTTTCCACTCCTCTGTTTTTCAAACCAAGTCTGGCTCTTCAACCTACCACAGTGTCTTTGTGCTGAAACTGATGAGAGATTTTTATAGCATATGCAACTTATAAATCTCCTCTTGCATTCCTAACTTGCAGAGCCATAAACGGATTTTTGTAGAGAGAGCTCTGCCACATTGAAGTTCAGCGTCTAATCATGGTTTTTTTTTTTTGCTGCTGAACTGGAATTAAGCTCACAGTGGGGGTAACTTCAAAGAAGGCTAATGCACCATGCACAGAAGGCTAGCAATTATTTGGTGCCATTGGAAAATGTGGAGGCGATGAATAATTATCAGTGCAACTGAACAAGAACAAAGGTTGTCATTAGCTGATGACTGAAGGCATTGCTACAGTTATTCATGACTGAAAAGGATAGGTGCAGCTTCAATTGGACGTGGAAAAGCAGTGTTTATACAGAAGACTGTGCAGACATTCCCTTTACATTTGAAGCTCAACACTTGTTCAAGCAGATCTGAGTCTAGCTACTTCACCTTTAATGCTCTCAACCTTCTTTTGACAATGAGCCTCTCTCTAACCCCTTTCTTCATTTCCCATCATCTTTGTTCAATTAGGTGTAGCAAAGCTCGGATGGGGATCCTATTTTCAACTTGGTGCATGCATGACAAATGTATGACATGTAATCTATATGATGAACTCGCCCTTCGAGGGGTGACATATGGTTGTAACTCTTGTATGATGAAACAAGAATCTTGATTCTTGCCCAAACCCACAAGTCTTGAGTTCAAGATGCTTCAAGAAGGGTTTGCCCTGATGCAAAACAATGTATACGGAGCATGCATCCTAAAGGCAGGTTCTAATCTTTTTACGTGAGACAAAGGGTAGGTTTACTACTTGGTCTCTAAAAAGGGTCTCTCGATGTCCCAGTGATCGCCCTTGTAAAGACAATATGAGGGTTCAGCAGATAGTGGGATGGCACATGTACCAATCACTATCAGTCTAAACACTCAGCAAAGAGTTGGGGTTTACACAAACTTAAACCTTGACTCAAGTCATAAGGCAAGCTGCTAGTCCCCCACCTAACCTGAAGCTTGTGTGTGCTTTCAAAAATAAAAACGTGTGATGCATGAGAGAATTCTATACAATGCACGAATAAAACAAAAATAAAACAAAACAAAACACAAAAAACTTTAACACATCAAAACACAAAGCTTAGTCCGATAATGTTGAAAACAATACCTGTCCCCAGTAGAGTCGCCATTCTGTCGCACGTCAAAAAAAATCCGCGCGGCGTTGGCTGGCGATTTTATCTTTATGCGTTTTGCTTTGATTACATCGTTGGGAGTCGCCACCTAGTAATTTATTGAAGGCTACTAGGAAACCCGGGTACTGGTCTTATCAGAGATTCACGGGTAAGGGACTGGTTGTGGTTAGGGAAGGTATTAGCACCCCTAACGCACCCTACCTGAGGTAAGCTGCTTCGTGAACTTGATGTGTTAAAGAAGTTTTAAAAATTCTGTTCTTTCATCGAATTTTAGAAATACGACTTGTAAGTTCATAATTCTTTATCCGTGAGCAAATCAAAATCTTAAATTCTTCTTTATTCTTGGAATTTTATCATACAAAAAAACATTCATAAACAAAATACAAACAAACACATACACTTTCACTGTATTTTTTCTTTTCTTTTTCTTTACTGTATCTTTTCTTTTCTTTTTTGCTTCCATGTTTACAAAATACAAATTTCAAAAACTTAAAAAACATTAAACAATTCTAAAATTACCAAACAGCCCCTAAAACATCCAAAGGCTTCTGGAATATGCAGGAACAGTGCACGGGAATAGTGGCAGCGCGTCTTCTCCACACGCCCCCGTCACTAGCGGCGCGTGGGTTCACGCGCCGTCACAAGAAAAACCCAGCAACAAGGGGGGTCTGGATCGACTTCTTCCCCTCTTCTTTTCCTCGCCGGCGGTGAAGATCACCGTCACCTGCAACCAAAAGAAAACGCACAAGCAGTCTGTTTTAGTTATTTTTTTAGATCTATTTTCCCCTGCTTTCCATCCTTGTCTGCTTCACTTTCTTCTTTCTCAGGTCTGTTCTTGGGGCTTCGTCGTCTTCTCCTCTGCTTCAGGTACTTGGGCGGCGGCTGGTGGAGATCTGGATCGGTCTGTGATGGCTGCGGGTCGTCGCTGCTGGTTGAAGAAGACGGGCAGCTCTGGCAGATGAGGAAGGGACGGCACTTGTGGGCGTGCCGCTGGAGAAGGGCTACTGCTGATCGGTTGAAGGAGATGATGAAAGTGTTGCCCCGGCGCTGTCGTGTGTGGGTTGCTGGCTCACTGGTGAGAACGGGGCTGCTGCTGCTGGCGGTGAAAACTGGCTGAGATAAATGTAGTGGTCGGCTACTGTGGGGAGGTGCAGAAGCCGGTCTCTACCTGTGTTGCCAAAGAGGGAACGTCTGGTGCTGAAAGGGAACGGCTAGGATGGAGATGAGGGGCTGTCTTATGGTTGAAAGGGAGGCTTGCGGCTGAGAGAGGAGGGCTTGTCTCGCTGTTTGGTTTGTTTTTGGCCGAGAGGAGGACCAATGAACGGAGGGGAGGGGTTGCCTTGGCTTCTCTTGTTTTGGCTGGAGAAGGAATCGGATGCTTGGGTGAGAGTTTTTTTCAATGGGGAGGGGGAGATCGGCTATCCTCCCCAAAAGGAGAAGAAAGGAAAGGTGCTCCTCCAGGGAGGCCTCTCTGCAGTCTGCTGTGGGAAGGAGCAAGAAGAGAATCAGGCCCTCCTTCCTTCTGCGCGTGAGGTCTGGTCCTAATGAAGGAAAAGGGGGGCAGCGGGGAAGGAAGAGGGACCGTGGACCATCAGTCCTGTTGCCAGCTGCTGTGGGGAAGAAGAAAAGCCAAAGGGAGGGGCCTCCTGTCGGCTGGAAAATGGAAAAGAAGGTGGGGCTGCTGTCTAGGCTCCTCCCCTAATTTTCAGCCGAAAGAGAGGGATGAAAAATGGTGTTGGATCCGGGGGGAGCGGCTGTGAGAGGGGAAGAAAATTCTCCACCGGGGGGCGGCGGCTCTAGAGAAAAAGATGGGTTTAGGGTTAGGTATTTTTTGTATTTTTTTCTAATGTTGTCAAAATTGTCTCCGCTTTGTTTGAGTTGTGGACCAATATTTATAGGTAAAATGTTGCATGGATCTCAAAATTGGTCCCTTAACTTTCTTTCTTTTTTTTGTAAATTTGATTTTTCTTAATTTTTTTGTATTTTTTGAAAACGAGCAATATCAACGTCGACTCAATGAAGAAAATCAATGATTTTAAAAATAACGCGTTAAAAGTTGAACGTGTTCCAAATGTCTTTGAAAATTTAAATTCTTTTGAGACGATGCTAAATATGCTAAAAACGATGCAAATGTATTAAAAATGTATTTTTTTGGATTTTCAATGTTTTTCGCTATTTTTGGATTTTTTCTGAAAATTTATCAAAACATGGGTCAAAAATTGGGTAGCAACAGTATTAACACCCCAAATACACCCTACCAAGGGTAAGCTACATTATTTAATTGTCTAATAAAAAACTAAGGTCTTGTCGTGTTTTCTAATTGTTGGTCTGTCTAAGGTTTAAGAAAAGTCCTCCTTAGTAAAGAAATCCTTATCTTATCAAGTAAAACCGAACCGTTCTAACATCAATAAAAAAAAACTATCTTTTTAATGTCAGGAATATGTTTTACGTATAAATTTGTAATTACAGATACTAAAACAAAACAAAATATTTTTGGGATATTTTTAAAATATTGGTCTAGTTCTCATAACTTTAATAAACTGGTTATTAAAGCCAAAATGCATGCTAAAACATATATTTTTTGAAGTTTTGTTATATGAAAATACGATATGATTTTTTTTTATCTTTGAGAGACTTGGTCGTATGCATTAAAACAAAATGTTTTTTTTTGTTTTATAATTTTTTGTAATGTTTCGATGAAAACCGGGTTTTTTAATACCAAATTTATATCTTTACAGTTTAAATATACAAACCAATATTAAACAAAGTTCATAAAAAAAATAAGTGGGCAAAATCACACATTTTGTTTTGATTTTTTTTGGACTAGGTCGTACCTAGCCTAACCATTTTGGTCTAGGTCGGCGCTATCCGGGCCAATAAACAGTGGAGGATCTCTCTACTGTTCACTTGCAAAACAGTGGAGGCGATGAAGAAGACGAAGAAGAACGGGAAGCTGACCTGAGGTGGCTCATGGTGGTGCTTGTTGGTGGTGGCGGCGTTACGGTTGCGAACTGGGGAGCTGAGGGTGGTCGGTCAACAGTTCTTCTTCTTCTTCTCTGCTTCTCTATGTTATTCCTGTTTTTCTTCGTTCCCTCCTCTTCTCTCATTCTTCTTCTGTTTTTTACGATGTTCTTCCCTCTTACGGTAGTGTTGTTGTTGTTGGCGGTGCTGGTGGTGGCGATCGGGCGTTGGTTCCAAGCGGCGGTGAAAAAAACCAATCATTGCTATTGTTTTTCCCTTTTATGCAGAGGCACCGTTTTCTTCTTTTTCTTCACAATTGTTGTAGCGCAACCCGTAAGGGGGAAAAGATGGTGAGAGGCTGACAGTGACACTGTTTCAAACGACGGAGAGAGAGACCAAAAGGAGAGTGAGGTTACTGTTCTTCTTTGTTATCTCTTCTACTTTCCCCTGTCTTCTTTTCGTCCCTTGTTTTTTCTCTCTTGTTTCAAAAACAGTCTCCTCATCCTCTTTTTTTCCTATTCTTCCTCCCCTCTATTCCTTTTCTATATTTTGTCTCTCTCTCAAAACTTTTGTACACCTCCCTAAAATCTCCTCTTTTCCACTTCTGTTTCACCCTTTTCTCTCTGTCTTTCTTCAAAATCTTGCCCCCCCTCTATTTCTAGTTCCCCCCTGTATTTATAGGAAGCAGGGGGGAGGGCTACCCTACCCTGTCCAAGCGTAAGTTAAGGTTTCCCTCTCTTTTCTTTATCATGTTGGTCGGGTATGGTGGGTATGGATGGTGTCAAGTCTGGGGAGAGAGTGAGCAGGGAAAGAAGATTTTAAAAATCTCCTTCTTCCATGCCTCTACGCACGCAGGGGAAGAAGGAGAACAGTGTGGTTTAAAACAACACTATTTCGGATTATTTTTTTATTGAAAAAAAACAAAATAAATTTGAGAATAATCCAATAATAAGTTATGAAAATAACAATAAACTTACTCAAGAGCTTTGGGCCCCTCTTAAATGGATTCAAAAGCCTTGAGTCTGGCTGCATTCTGAACCCATTAGAGTTGGGTGAAGACATAAGACCCAAGAGCATTGGATCCTGACGCGAACCTATTAGCCTAGGGTTTGACTCTTGACCCAATTGTCTTGGGCCAGGTACGACTGCAAGACTCGGGCACTTGGGTCTGCCCCTAGCCACTCCCAAGCAACTTGGGTATGGCATGCCCTTCTAGACCCAAGTTAATAATAATAATAATAATTGATTTTACCCTTCAAATCACATATATGTTTTTTTATAGTACTAAAATTTATTTCAAATTTAATAATATGAATGAATTTAATAATATTTATGGTATTAATAATAATATTAAACTTATATGATGTAAGTTTTCATAGTTTTCAATCCGCTCAAATAATAATAATAATAATAACAATAGTAATAATAATAATTTTACCCTTGAAATCAATTCTATGTTTGTTTTTCAAAATTAATGATATATTTTTAAAATTTCTTAATTATGATATTAATAATATTAATTATAATAAAAACAATAAAATTTATAACACATAATAATATTTTTAATATTAACAATATTAATTATAATAAAAATAATAACATTAAAATTAAAAATATTTATAATACAAATAATTATATTTTTAATATTAATAATAACAATAAACTTACCCAAGTTTAAGTGGGTCTGCCTACAACACCAGGCCTAAGAGCTTTGAACCCCTCTTATATGAGAGACTAAAAAACCTTGGGTTTGGCTGCAATATGAAACCATTACATTTAGGTGAGGACGCAAGACCCAAAAACATTGAATCCTGAGGCGGACCCATTGGCCTATAGTCTGACTCTTGACCCAATTGTCTTAGGCTAGGAAAGGCTGCAATACCCAAGGGACTTGAGTCTTCCCCCTGCCACTCCCAAACAACTTGGGTCTAACATGTCCTTCCAGACTCAAGTTAAAAATAATTAAAAAAATTGATTTTACCATTCAAATCACATCTATGTTTTTTTCCATAATAATAAAATTTATTTCAAATTTAATAATATTTATGATATTAATAATAATATTAAATTTATCTAACTTAAGTTTTTGTAGTTCCTAATCCTCTCAAATAAAACTTATTGTTTTTTTTCGATAATAATAATATTTTTCTTCAAATTTATTAATTTAATAATAATAATGCTAATAATAATAAAAATAATAATAATCTTACATTTGAAATCAAATCTATTCTGTTTTTCAAAGTTAATGATATATTTTTAAAATTTTTAATTATGATATTAATAATATTAATTATAATAAAAAAATAAAATTTATAATAGAAATAATAATATTTTTAATATTAGCAATATTAATTATAATACAAATAATAATATTTTTAATAATAATAATAATAATAAACTTAAAAATATTTATAATACAAATAATAATATTTTTAATATTAATAATAACAATAAATTTACTCATGTTTAAGCGGATCTGTTTGTAACACCAGATCCAAGAGCTTTTAGCCCCTTCTTAAATGGCAAATCCAAAAACGTTGTGTACCGTAAAAGTGTAAATAGAGCTAGCTCATAAACTTAACTTTTCTTTTCTTTTTTTCTCTTTAGCTGAATTGTTTTTTTAAAAAAAAACATTAATAATAATACTCAACCAGCAAATATACCCTGAACTTAGTTTCCAATTATTTGCTCAATTTACTCCTAAACAATAGAATCGACAAAGAAACTTATAAAATAAAAGGAAAAACTAGCACATCTTCATCATCTCTGTACAACTTCTTATTCTAAGTATGCTAGTCATAAAAGAAAAGGAAAATCAAAGAAAGTCTCAAATACCCATACAACAAACCTAAATTGAAAATCCTAATTAAATGCTGATGGTGTTTGTGCTCGAGCTTGTGCCTGTGCTCGTGCCCGTGCCCGTGCTCGTGCCCGTGCTCGTGCTGCTGTCATTGTTGTTAGTGCCGGTGCTGGTGGTGGTGGCTGCGGTTGCTGGTGGCGGTTGTGGTGTTGCTTTTAGTGACAGGGTCTGTTTCAATAAATTAAATAGGTTATTGGAGGTGCATTTTTATTAGATCATCTATTGATAAAAAATTTTCGCACTTGCAATTTGATTTACTCTCACCTGGGCATCGAACATGTTCATGTACTTGATCTTAGTGTTTCCATCCATTCGTCCTGCATTCGGCTGGAAAAGGCAAAAAGCAAGAGTCTCAGGCCTTGTATCGCTTCTGTAGGCAAAGTAAGGGTAGGGATTGATTGCGAAAGGCGAACCATTCGCACTATTAAACTCCAACAAGCCCTTCATCAGATCCCCATAACTTGGATCAAAGCTTCCAGAAGAAGGTGGCTCAGACTGCTTAAGCACTCCCATCGGATGAACTGTGCAGACCTTAATTTTACCCCCGAGCGATGCATCATTTAGAGCATTCTGTACATTTTGCATTGCTGGTAAGAGCTTGTTCACGAGATTCTGGTCATTGGAAGTCATGACCTCGTTGCCGACAGTGATGAGGATGATATTGCTATCTGGATAGAAGGGAAGCACGTTTGTGTTGATCCAGCTCTTGGCAAAATTGGGATCAGAGGCTAGTCCTGGAATGTCACCATTTGCAGTGCCGATAACAATTCCAATTCCGGGGTTGGCTAAGGCTTTGATTATGGCGGGGTCCGATCCATATAATCGGACCTTTGGGATTGAAGTGGATTGAAGAAGCTTTGCGGTGGATGGTGGTGGTGGAAGGTTGTCCGCAACTTGGCCATAGTTTATACCGATGAATGATTGCGAGCCTGCACAAAAAGCAGCAAAATTTAAAGCAGATGATCAAACATCAATTTTTAAACGAGAAAACAGAACACCAACATTTTTAGTTTTCATAGACTGAAATGAAGACAGCTTAGTTAAGGTAAATTCTTTAGAAATGGAAGGAGGAAATTAAAATAGAAAGAGACGCAAACTTACTTGCGATTTTTTCAGTCTGTAAGCAGGAAAGGAGTAGGAAAGCAACAGTATAAGGAAGCACCACCATGGCTCAGGAGGAGCGGTTTCTATTCTGCATTTTTTGAAACTGGAGTGGGCATTAAATATAGAATATGCTAAAAGTCAAGGGCAGAAGCGTAAAGATGACTTCGGATATATTCTTATTATAGAATATCATATGAATGGTGAAACTTCAAATAGAAACCAGTTACCATATACTAGTTTGGTGGCTTCCGCCGCCCCGTGGTTCTTCTTTTAAAATATCATAAAAATATAAGATATAAAAACATTATAAAATTATTGGGTCTGGTTATAATGTTGGATTCAAAAGTATTGAATCTGACTGCAACACCAAATCCAACAATAATATTTATAATATTAATAATAATATTTCACTTATCTGTCAAAATTTTTATTTTTTTTAATCTCTCAAAAAAAATTATAGTTTTTCTTCAATAATAATAATAGTTTTTTTTAAATTTATTATTAATAATAATAATCATTATTTTTACACTTCAAATCAAATTGATGGTTGTTTTTCAATATTGATAATATTGTTTTTCAAATTTATTTATTATTTTATTAATAATATTAATTATAATAAAAATAATTATATTTATAACACAAATAATACTATTTTTAATATTAATACTTTTAATTATAATAAAAAAATAATATTTATAACAAAAATAATAATAATTTTTATATTAATACTTTTAATTATAATAAAAATAATTATATTTAGAAACCTAAGACCTAAGAACCATGGGTCCTGATGCAGGACCCATTAGCCTTCGGTCCTGACCTAGCCCAAGGAAACTGGGTCCGGACGTAGGACCCATTAGCTTTGGGTCCTGATGCAGCCCAAGGAAACTGCGTCCTAACACAGGACCCAATAGCTTGGGTCCTAACGCCGAACTCAAGTGCTTTTGGTCCTGACACAGCTCAAGCAAAGTGGGTCCTGACGCAGGACCCAAGAGATTGAGTCCTTGCACTGGATCAATAATGTTGGGTTAGGCAGGTCCTGGTGGGGCAGGACCCAACTTGATAGATCCAGTGACAATTGGACCAAAAGCTATTTTGACTTGGTTCAGTTTAGTTATTTTAAAACAAAAACCGATTCAAACTGATTAGTTTGGCTCGGTTTTTTCTGATTTGAGTTTAATTTGGTTCGGTTTTTTCCAATTATTTTGATGACTAAAAAGGAACTGAGTTGATGATCTCTTATATTTATATATTCTTGGCAATTAATTGTCCCAACTTTTCTAAAAAAATAGCATGGCTTTTCTAGAATTCATGTGAAAATATATTTTTGTATATTAATTTAGTCTAACCAAACTGATTAATTTTTTTGTTGCCTTGGTTAATCCTATATATTCGAATCTAATAGATAACTATTTTTCCTTCTTGGGGTTATGTGGATAAAATGAACTGATCAAATCGATTGGAAAGTTATGGTACGATGACAAACACTTCAAAGCTAGTGTTTTATGGTTCGTGTTTTACGGTTTCATTTCCTTTTTTATCTTTTTATTAACCACCTGCAACAAGGCTATATATATATTATTGCTGTTTGTATTGATTAAATCACACCATCTTGCTGCTTAACCTCAAGCATTACTCAGTTGTAAGAAACTTGACCGACTAATTTCACAAATACATGGAGGATAGGTCATTCTAGAAAAAAAATACTGTATGAACATTTCTTTGCAAGCCTACACACACACTCACTCTGAATCTCCCTAATTTAATAGTAAAAAGATGATGGCTTCAACATTTTAAGTGAGAAAGAGAATGGTATAAAGCACCCATCACCTCCAAAAGGCTCTGTACATGGGTCCTCTTCAGGTGCACTCACTAGGGTAAGTGTGCAAGCATTATAGCCTGTAGTTTATGCGCAAAACATGAAGAGGGATTAGTAAAACCAAAAAGGAAGTGTTATGAGAAAACTCAGTGGGTTGTTGGAAGAGAAAATGGCTGATTGTGAGAAATCACAGTTCCAAGGATTTTTATCAGAAGTTTGATAGAAGAGATTCATGGCATAAGCAGCATGAGATGCTATTGTGTTCGGTTCAAAGCAAGCCCCACCTGGTTGGATCGGACCACGGTCAATCCCTCATCCACAAACAAAATCCAGATTAGCCTGCAATTGTGCATCTGATACATCTGATTAAAATTTTGGGTCTGAGGACAGTTTCTGAAGCATTTTGTTTCTTTATGCTCACATTCAGTACTAAGAGAGCAAGATGGAAATTATTTGTGACTAGACAGAAGCAAAGAATGAGTAAATAAAATACCTAAGAGCAAAACTTTTAATCAGCATGCCTGTCATTGTACGAAATTCTCATCATTGACCGTCTTTGGTACCAAAAGCTATGAAGTTCACAGAAATATCGTCAGATAGAGACCATCGCCCAGTCAAGGGGCTGTGAACAAATCCAGCCATTTCTTTAACCTGGGGAGCACCAAACCCAAAGCAATAAGTTTTTGCTAAGAAGTAACAGGAGTAGTGTTGCAATGTTGCGGTCGTACAAATTAATTACCCTAACTTAAAACACAACACACAAGATAGTATAGAGCAAGCAAGGAGTTGATCCCACGAGGAAGGTTGAAGTCAGATTTTTATGATAGATGATATGCAATTTGGGATGGGGTTTTGGATGTTATCTAGGCTAAAGTAAAAGAAAATAGAAAACTATCAAGCGAAATTAAATAAAATCAGAAAATTATCAAGAGAACAAACCTTGGTCGCAAGCACACATCCACCTACAGAAATCAGAACTAATCATGGAAACGAAACATCAATTTATATTTTGAATATTTAACTATTGGTGGTTAGTTAACGGATCCGCCATATAACTAACCCTAACCAACAAACAACCATAGTGTCCGCACTAGTAATTTAATTCAATGACAGCCTTAAAAACTAGATAAGTTGATTAATCAAGAAAACATAACTGTCCGTAGTCTATGTTTGATTTGATGGAATGTTCTCCCTAAGATTAATAACGTAGATCCGCCATAATTGTTAAACTCAGTTGCTTCACAAGTTCATATACCACAACTCTGGTTTTGATATCAAACTTAGCAATAGATTGTCTACAATAATAACTTAGAATCTGCTCTAGCAATTAAAATAAACAATCATAGGAAAAATAAGCATAGAAGAACAAATATATTCATCATATAAACTGAAAAGAAAAGGTAAAATAAATCTCATAGTTCTTGAAATCCGAAAGTTTCTGTGTCCTTGCAACCAAGCAAACGAGTTTAGCCTTGCATGTTTGTTGAAAAACTAATTAAAAAGGAGGAGGAATGCATGATTTCAGGTTTATTAGAGGAGCTAAATTGCTGAAATAAAAACTTGGATATCTGTTTAGATGCTTCGGAACGTAATTTGGACTTGTTTCTTCATGAAACCGGTTTGTTGGCAGAATTCAGTTGTCATCTTTGAAAAATCATATCTTCCTCATATGACATTATTTTTTGCTAAAATTTGGATCGTTGATAGGCCATTGAGTCAGGAATCCAAAACAATTGAGTTTACATCAATTGGACTTCTGTAGATCCAGATATTCAAGTCAGAATGACCAAATGTCAATATTGACAGATTGCGAGATTTGACTTTGAAGGTTGCGATTTCCATGCTCTTCCTTATTTTATTTTCTTACCTTAGATTTCAAGAAAGACATAGATGTTAGCTTTTTAATACCACTAGAATCACTTCATTTCGACTTCTAAAGCTTACGCTCTGCACAAAACATCGACTGAAAGTTAAATCTGTCAATTACCTCCAATTTACTTCTTTTTGCATCTTTCATCCAAAAGTGCCTTCAAAACATAAAATAAAGAATATCAAGAATTTTTATATATAAAATATAGGCAAAACACTAGTTAAATGTGGGTGAAACTATCGAATAATATGGTTGCATCAAATACCCCCACACTTAGCTCTTGCTCGTCCTCGAGAAAGGATAGGTAAAATCAAATTGAAGTTAAATTAAATCAAATCACTATGACTAATCTCCTAATCTCCCATCAATATCCAAGAATATATGCATTATAAACAAGAACACAATCAAGAAGGATAAAGAGTATAAATTTTCATGAATTTATTTACATACAAACTTCAAAACTCAATTAATTATCGGGATTTAAATGAAATCTATGCCATGCCAAAGTGATAGGTCCTCTCATTGATATACACTCCAACACTCATGTGTTTAGGGCTTATGTGTTTGATATACACTCCAACACTCATGTGTTTAGGGCTTATGTGTTTAAATCTCTCAAATTCAATCAATGAATATATTCTACCATAAGCTTGCTCTTTAATCTCATCTCCATTACTAACATATTACAAGTAATGCATGAATCAAAAGGTCTTATTTTCCGGTTGTAATGGGGCTAAGGTTAAGATGAGGTAACATAGAGTAAAAAAATAGGTTCAAACCAAAGAAAGTAGAGCATTTTGAAAAATGATATTTCAAACAAGATATTCCATCAAAGCACATAATTTTTCCATCTCTAATCACCAATGCTTAACTTCTTTAGATTTCAAGCTCTTTCAACATAAAATCTTAAGAACATAAAGGAACACTTTTTTCTTTTTTTCTTTGTTTTTTTTTACCTTTGGCAATTTTGCCTATCTTTTCATCAAGCATTACTTCTTCTTTCTTTTCACATAATTTCCAACTATAATTCCATGAGATATCACAAGTATATGCTCTACTAATCCTTGGCCAGGGGAAAAGAAAAACATATATAAAGTTAAGGCTTATACATGGATAAAGCAAAGAAAAGATAAAGAAGCTCAAAAGGGGCTCACTAAGGATAATATGCTTTAGGTTGGCTTTTTGGCTCAAGTGGTTAAAATTTCTAATGCCTTTATCATGTTCATGTATATATGTAATGTGAATGTAATCTCAACAAGATATGAAGCAAGTTCTAGAGAAACATATCATTGAAAGAAGGCACAATCAAATAATATAATGTTGAAGGCTCAAAAGCTTGCATTGGTATAACACTATAAAGTCAACATGACATATTCTCAAAGTCAATCCATAAACCAATTAAACCTTAAAACTTGCATGCACACTCCTTCATTCGATTTATATCTTCATCTATCTCAATTAATTCTCATATATAATACTCACATTCTCATAAACCAATAGGAGTTCAAAAGATCAAACACAAAAATTTGTTTTTTTTAGAACAACAAAGAAAATCTAAATAAGAAAACCAACATTCTCCCAATACCCCCACACTTAAAAGGCAACATTATCCTCAATGTTGAAATAAAAGAAAAGGAATATAGGAGAATGACAAAAATAAAGTAAAATGTGAAAAATAAAAGATAAGGGAAAAAGAAAGCAAATCTGTTTTTTTTTTGTGCTGGGTTGCCTCCCAGTAAGCGCTTTTGTTTTATGTCATTGGCCCGACATGTTGCATGCTCATTCTTCATAGATTGGTTCAGCTAACTCCACAGAAGCGGTGAGTTCTGTTGTCCAACCTTCATAGAAAAGTTTCAAGCGATGCCCATTGACCTTGAGTACTTTGTTGGTTTCTAAACTTGTAATTTCAACTGCACCATAAAGAAAAACATTAGAAACAACAAAGGGTCCAATCCAACGAGAGTGCAACTTTCCAAGAAAAAGTTTCAAACGCGAATGATAAAGAAGGACTTTGTCTCCAACATTAAACTCTTTTCTTGTAATCATTCGATCATAGAGACTCTTAGTCTTTTCTTTGTAAATCCTTGCATTCTCATAAGCATCATTTTATATTTCTTCCATTGTAATTCCAATCTTTTTGGGCACCACAAGGATAGGCGCCACCCATTCACTGTCCATGATGGGGTGAATGACTCCTGCATCATGGGGAACAGTTTGCAAAGCTTGCAAAGCCAATGCTGATTTATGCACGTTTTGGGGAACACATATATGCCTCTCTATCTCTTCTATCTTAGTAAAATCATAGCCACAGCTCAAAGCTACGCTTCATCCATCCTCGCTATCAAAATCGCAAACTTGTTGCACACACTTATTAACTTGGTCATAACATGTGATAGAATAAACATTGCTATAAGGATATGTCATTGCATCATGAAAATTAAATTCAATTTTTTCATCTCTTACCTCCATAGACAAAGTATCCTTACCACAATCAATTTTTGTATTGGTAGTTTTGAATAATGGTCTCCCAAACAATATAAGAGTGTTGTTTGATGAATCACAAGAATCATGTTTCATATCAAGAATATAAAAGTCGCATGGAATGACCAAACTATCAATCTTGACTAGGACATCTTCTATCACACCAAGTGGGTAAACAAAACTACGATCCGCAAGTTGTATTACAATGCTAGTTTTATTCAAAGTTGGCATAACACTAATGGATGCACCTAAATCGCATAAGGCCCTTTTGAAACTAGCATTACCAATAACACATGGGATAGTAAACACACCTGGCTCTTTTTGCTTCAAAGGCATATTCTTTTGAACAATAGCATATACAACTTCACCCATACTTACCATTTCATGACCGTTTAGTTTGAAAGCTCTCTTGGTAGTACACAACTCCTTCAAGAATTTGGCATACTTGGGAATTTGCTTGATAGCATCAAGCAAAGGAATGTTGAGTTCTACTTTCTTGAAAACCTCTAAAATCTTTTTTTCTTTGTCCTCTTTCTTTGACTTAGAAGAACTCACAGGAAAGGGTGGAATTATTTTAAAACTGGAATTCATTGAGTGAGGAGTTACCTTTGGAGTGTTGATCGATGTTTCAATTTGTAGAGGAGGAGGATGTTCCTTCTTTGTACTCAATTCGGTTTCTATCTCTTCTTCTTCTTCCATCTCAATTTGTTTCGACCTTTTCTCTTCAAGTTCTTTCCCACTTCGCAGCATGATCACACTAACATTCTCTATTGGATTCAATGCTTGGGAGGGCAATTTTCCATTCATTTGTGTTTCCAATTTCCCCACACTTAAAGCTACTTGCCCCATTTGCTTCTCCAAGTTGTGAATACTTGACCTTGTTTCTTATTGAAAAGACATGACATTTTGTTGCAAGGTCACAGTGTTAGAAGCCAAAGTTTTCATCATCTCACGAAGATCATCACTAGATGATGACCCCATAACATTAGAGTTTGTGAATGGAGGGGGTTGTCTTGCTTGATAATTCTATTGGGGTTAAAATCCATGGGGATGGAACTGTCAGCCTTGACTGCCTTGTTGAGGTGGGTTCCCATAGCATACATTTGGATAATCTCTTCATCCAGGATTGTACGTGTTGGAAAAGAGATAATATTTACGCTGGGGCTGTCCGTTGAATCCTCCATCAATTGTATGAACTTGTTCAATGTAATCTTCTTACATTGTTGGGCACATATCTAAGGTATGTCCTTGTAAGTAACATATGCTATAAACTTTCACCTGTTGTACATTTCCACAAGCCAAAGAACGCACAAGAGAAGTAAGATCAATAACTTTATTTTCAAGGTTAGAAATACTTACCTCATTTACTTGTTTGTTTGCGAAGTCTCCACGCGAGCCAAATTGTTTCAAGTTGGTTGCCATATTTGAGAATAATTGGCGTGCAGCCTCGAGTGTCTTATCTACCAATGCCCCTCCACTTGCCACATTAATGATACTATGGTCAGTAGGCATCAATCCTTCATAGAAATATTAAGTGAGTAGTTGATCGAGAAAGGGCATTGAATGCACAGTTGCTCAAATCTTTCCCAATACTCGGAAAGTGTCTCTCCATGAGATTGTCAAATCCCACATATTTCTTTCCTTATGTTGGCAACTCGAGATGCTGGGAAATACTTTTCAAAGAAAATCTTCTTCATGGCATTCCAAGTTCCAATGGAACCTGGGAGAATAGAGAAAAACCATGCCTTTGCTGCCCCTTTTAAAGAGAAAGGGAAAGCTTTCAACTTAACTTGTTCTTCATCAACTCCATTCGGTTTCATGCCAATGCAAACCATATAGAACTCCTTGAGATGAGTATGAGGATCTTCTCCTACAAGACCATTGAATGTTGGTAGCAAATGTATAAAACCAGATTTGAGCTCAAAGTTTACATTATTGTTGATGTTTATGCACAATGGTTGATTTTCCACGTTAGGAGCAGCAAGCTCCTTGAGTGTTTGTTGTCGTACAACAGCCATGGTGTTGACGCGAGCTTCCTTTCGTAACCTGCGTAAAGTGTTTTCTATTTCGAGATCCACCTGCACTTGACTCTGGTTAGTAGAACGGGTTATAGGCATAAATCATCAAGAAAATTCAAAAGAAACCAACCTCACAAGAGATAAAAAAAACAATGCAAATTGTACGAAAATCCTACACTAGAAAACTAAAACTGCCTAAAAACCCTAGAAAACAGCGGAATTTCGCCTTGATAGGGTGGGGCTAATGGTTCTACCATAGTTCTGTTTAGAATGTTGTTTCCCTTCAGGAAACAAAAGGCTGATACCTAATTCCATAAAAAAATATGTTTTGAACAGTACCGCTACCGTAATGAATAGTATTGCAGCAAGCAAAAATTATGTTTCTTTTTTTTCTAGAAAAAGAAATAACAACACAAAAAATAAAAGTAATAGCACAAGAATCAATTAAAATTACTTCCCCGGCAATGGCACCAAAATTTGTTGCGATGTCGCGGTCGCACAAATTAATTACCCAAGCTTAAAACACAACACACAAGATAGTATTGAGCAAGTAAAGGGTCGATCCCACGAGGATGGTTCAAGTCAGATTTTTATGCTAGACGATATGCAATTTGGGGGGGGGGTTTGGATGTTATCTAGGCTAAAGCAAAAGAATATAGAAAACTATCAAGCAAAATTAAATAAAATCAGAAAATTATCAAGAGAACAAACCTTGGTTGCAAGCACACATCCACCTACAGAAATCAGAAAATCTCCCTCATATGACATCATTTTTGGTTAAAATTAGCGTTGATAGGCCTTTGAGTTAGGAATCCAACAAAATTAAGTTTGCATCAATTGCACTTCTGTAGCTCCAGATATTCAAGTCGGAATGACCAAAGGTCAACATTGGCAGATTGCGAGATTTGACTTTGAAGGCTGTGATTTCCATGCTCTTTCTTATTTTATTTTCTTACCTTAGATTTCCAGAAAGGTATAGATGTTAGCTTTTTAATTCCATTGGAATCACTTCATTTTGACCTCTAGAGCTCACGCTCTGCACAAAACATCGACTGAAGGTCAAATCTGTCAAATACCTCAAATTTACTCTTTTTTGCATCTTTATATATAAAATATAGGCAAAACACTAGTTAAATGTGAGTGAAACTATCGAATAATATGATTGCATCAAGTAGACATGTCAAAATGTCAAAAGGGAAAGCATCCATCTTATATTGATGGAAGCACAATGTAGGATAAGCACCAGTTCCTCAGGAGTAAGAAAGCTTGACCCTTGATGCGTGCCTTTAGGAAGCTGTACAGCATTGGTTATTAATAACAACACAAAACAAACAAAAGGATAGAATCAAACTATAATACATCTACAGATTACTTCCAGAAATTTTGGGAAGACTAAAACCTACACACCACCTCCACCACCAACTACAGTGATAAGAAGATTGCATGCACTGGATATTCCTAGACACAAAGTCCATTGCTATAGGAAAAATAAAATGCTAGAATAGTTCCACTACCAGTGAAAACAGTGGGATTTTGGATTTGGTTTCTCATCTGTTTATATCACACCCACTATCCGAAATTCTCCTAAAACAAATAGAATTACTGAGAAAATAATTATGTTGGTAAATTACAGTGATAATTACTGATGGATACTATTCCATCAATAATTCAGTCGGTATATACCGACGGACTAATGTTAGCGGTATGTACCGACTGAATTAAAGATGAAATATATAGAATTAAAAAAAAATAGTTTGATGACATGGCAGTTTTTGGAGGTGATTTTACTGACAAAATGACCGAGGAATTTAGACTGGAATCTTCGTACAGTGACGTGACTAATTCACTGTCAAAATTACCGAGGGATCGTTGACGAAAGAGGAAATCACCGATAGAAGTATTCCATTAGCGATTCCCCCGGTAAGAGTTAATATATCACCACTTTGCCGACCCTCTTCTCTCCTATTTCTCCTTCTTCCTCCCCATCCCAACTATCCCCCCTCCCAAACTGCAAACAACCACCCCCTAAAAATACCCCCCTCTTCTCAACAAAAGTCATGTTTCTATAACTTTTGTGGTCACAACATCTATGTTCTGATTTATTGTGGATTTTATCATTTTTTGTAAGTAAATCTATTTTTTTTAATGTTAACATTTAAATGTCAATTTTATTATTTTTTGTTGTTTTTTTTAGTATAGGTATTTTCTTAGTGTATGTACATGTTTTATTGTTATTTCTCAAACAAACTTGTAGTATGAATGTATAATTTTGTATTTGTTATGGTTTGTTTTAGATTTTGTGAAATTGTATTTTGTGAAATTTGCTTGAATCAGACTTCTATAACTCCATATATAGTTAAAAATCTGAGGAGAGGTCAGACAGTAACAGTTCAAAAATGGACAGTAACAGTTGGACAGTAACAGTCCAAGTGTTTGTTAATGAGTGATTTTGACTACCTTAGAGGCAGAACTGGGTTCTTCTCAAAACATAGAACTTGTAGCCTCATGTCTTACCTTTCCAACGCCATAAATTTTGCTTGAATCGGAGTTCTATAACTCTAGATATAGTTAAAAATATGAGGAGAGGTCAGACAGTAACAGTTCAAAAATGAGGCAGTAACAGTTGGACAGTGATGGTCCAAATATAAAAAAAGGAATGATAACTAGGATTGGACAAAGAACGACAGTAATAATGAGTGAAATGAGAAAAGCATAAAGTACTAAGAAATGACTGAAAGAAAGACTTATTGGTTGTTGATATGGTTATTATAAAACATATCCTTGAGTGAGGAAAATTTATGAGATAAACCTGTGATTTGCAGGAGGGACCACAGACATGGTGCAACAGCAGCAGCAGGGGAGCACGAGTAGAGCTTCTATTGCAGGTAGGTGATTCACACCTATGCTTTCTAGTTAAATTCCATGATTTAATATATTTTTGACTTGAAATGTGATTTACTGAATGTATGTGTATTCAAGGTGAAAAGTTGTTATGTGAATTGCCAAGTGATGAAATTATCATTGACAAAGGAAATATGAGAAGTGTGATTTGAGGCATAAACTAGCATACATTGAGTGTATGTTAGGATCCCGGGTAAGGGGATCATCATGTATTGTCTAGCATACATTGAGTGTATGATAGGATCCTGGCTAAGGGAATCACCCTGTATTGGCTAGCATACATTTAGTGTATGTTAGGATCCCGGGTAAGGGGATCGTCACGAATGGACTAGCATACATTTAGTGTATGTTAGGATCCCGGGTAAGGGGATCTCCACATATTGGCTAACATACATTCAGTTTATGGTAGGATCCCGGGTAAGGGGATCACCATGTATTGGCCAGCATACATTTAGTGTATGTTAGGATTTCGAGTAAAGGGATTGCCTTAGATCGACTCCTATGGGGTGGTGATGACGATACCAGTGAAATTGGTATCGGTAATGTGATAAGCAAAAGTAATCATGTTGATCTTATAAGGTCTGGAATGAAGGTTGATAGTGGCAGAGGGAACGATTATTAATAGTTTGAATAAGGAAGAGATTTTAATTAAAAAAAAACTAGAAGGGAGAAGTAAATGAAATATGAATGCATCTTACCTTGCTGAAATTATTAGATATTCATATTGTTATATTTATTGTGATATTCACCTTGCAATAATATGTATTTTGTTTCAGGATCATCGTATGCACGACAGGAGTAGATCCTAGCTTATGTTCCCTTTCTGAAATCTAGGTTCTCGGGAGCATACCCTTGTATTTTGTAAACATGAAAATGTTTGAATAACTTAATTTGTATAATAAATGTTTAAACTTGATTGGATGAATTTAACGATGTAGTTTATATAACCATATTTCATGTCTATGTATTTATATTTATTTAAATTATCCATCCATAATGATATTTTTGTTATATAATGTATATCATAAATATTATGGTTCATAGGTGTGAGTATAATTGTGGAATTGAAACCCAGGATGATTGGGTCGGGAATTAAGTTATAAGATACGAACTGTTAAAAATGTAAACAGGTTACATGTCGGTAACTTGGGACCTTCCGGGATAGGGGGGACTCCATCGAATTTCCAGTAGATGTTAATACGAAGACCATGAATATGTATATATATATATATATATATATATATAATTTAACTACTCTGTTTTTCTATTGACATGAGATTGTGGTTTTATCCCAGAAATGAGGGATGAGGGATGTTACAATTATCAATAAGTTTATTACACATACACCCCTTCCTTTAGAAAGGACCAATCAAGAGTTGATTGGTTATCTATTTTAAAAATGAAACCCAAGGGTCATGTTAAGGTTGTTCAGGATGAGAACGAAGACACAAGTGTGCAAGATGAAATCTTTCAAGTTAGTGAGTTCGTTGAACCATATTGAGTTGCTCCTTCGATTGACTTAGAAGAAAATTCAATTTTTTGTGTTTTTTTATGATAGTCTTGTTGATGTTGAGGCAGAGGAGTTGAATGTTGTTCTGAGCACTAGCGGACAAGCAAATGTTGATGAAGATGATAAGGATATCCACATTGAAGATTGCGATGGAGATGATGACGATTCAATTGACAACGAAGAAGAAAATTCTGACTAACTATCATTACACAAAAGTGTAAAGCATTTTTTTATTTTGTAACACGAAATATTTATTTTATAATTGTTAATTGTTGTTATTGTTATGTGTGGTCAGTTTGTAATTTAAGTGTTTATAGGAGGATAAATAGGCAATACAAACACAATCTGTCATGAACAGTATACCATCACCGACAGATTTCCAGATGGACATCATCCGTCGGTATTTTATAGAGAGTTGAAAAATATTTACTGCATATGCCACTATCACGACGTTGATACCGACAGACATATTTCATCGGTATTTTACAGAGAATTGCAAAATATTTACTGCATATGCCATAATCACCGATGTCTCTACAGACAAATACAATCCATCAGTATTTATCAGTGTAGTTCACAATTACTGATGGACTGTGCAAATTCCAAAGGGCGGGTATTAATGCACCTCTGACCGCGTGAATATGCCGACGAACTACAAAAATTCTAGAGGGTCATTTAAAAATTTTAGTGCGAAATTCAAAATTTATTAATGGATGTTTGAAAATTCACTGATGAAATAATTAAAAATAATATTATTTAAATAGGTCATCGATGAGTCCATTGGAAAAAATGCACTATAAATCTCAGCGACCACCCCTTCAGTTCATTTCTCTCCTTTTTCGTTTCATCTCATATTTTTTCTCTCTTTTATTGCAAAAATTTTCATTTTTTTCTTGTAATCTTTAACAAATTAAAACGTATGTATTTTCATTTAATATGCATAATGCTTAATGGAGTGAATTGGTTTGCGGATGTTGTCAATATTTGTAGGTTTGAAAACTTTGGGTAGTCTCCAGTATAGGGGAGGTGCTGCCGAATTTTGATTTTAATAATCGATTTAAATTATGTAATTATTCGTATAAATTTATGTTGATGCGTATATTGAAATCAACAGCACGTCATGAGCATATGGTTGCAGCTAGTTCTTCCAGCAGCGAGGATGACTTGTCCTTAGGTGCCGATCAAGAAGAGGCACCTACGCCGACTCACGATGTTGCCTCTTTGAGCGCGGTTTCATAACGCAGAGGCGATGTGCCTTCACAGTGGAATCAATTCACTCATAAATACCAGGCACATTGGAAGGATGACCTTTCAATGTAATTTTGTTTTGATTTTAGTTTTTTAAAATTATAACATAATTTATGAATAGTAATATTTCATTAATTTTTTTCCAGGTTCACAAACATTGAGGCCGCTCGAGTAATAACATCAATGTTTAAATCATCGATGGAGATTCTATTATTTCAATGGAGTCAAGTTTCCAGATATCCTCCTCACAACCTTATATCCTGAATGGAAAACTTATTTTTAATATATTATTATTATTATTATAAATAAATTATTATTATTATTTTAAATAAATTATTTATACACATCACAAATTCAAGTGGGACGGCGTGCATGACAATGTTGTGAGGAGGGTGTGGAAAAATCACGCGGCAACTAGGTAACATATTCTGTTGCAATACGATATTTTTTTTAAAAAAATTATGTTTTAAAATCTAATTTGTCACTACGAAAGTAGGTTGCGTGATTTTTTGTATGAATCACAAAAAAAAGCCAAAAAATGCGCTAGAGATAACGGTCTCTAAGGCTAGAATGACGTGGCGGTTTGGAGGGATTGCAAACCGCCATACATCTTAGGGGATATATGGCCGTAATATATTCAGCACGTGATATCTAAACGGTTCACACGACACTCATAGTTCGGTGCCGACAACCAGAACCGGCAAATTCATGGTTTGATGACCACGCATACCGGTGGCTCTGTTCTGTTTGTTGCACATGCTAAACGGATGGTAATATTAGTTTAAATGAAATATATCATTAATTAATTTGTTGTTATCTATAAATACATTTAGCTTGCAACATTTTTTTTCTTATAGGCTACATCTTTTAGACGTGAGTCGAGCCCAATGAAGCTATTTGTTGAGACGCACGTGCGGAGTGAAGAGTGCCAAAAGGGGGTGTAACAGTTCGTGGACAACTGCGCTCAACACTTTATGATATGTTCGTTATTTCATTTTATTTTGTAAGTTATTATTTTTTTGAATTGAATATGATGATTTTTTTTTTAATTTTTAGGAGACCTATAATAGTCAGTTGAGGGAGAGATATGGGGATGATCCTTCGACCCATTCGGATTTCAATCTGGATTTGTGGATGGAGGTAGGATCATCTGGTGGACCCAATAAAAATCAGGTGTACAGGCTCTCTAACACTACGGCCGAGAACTTGCAGGCAACCTATAGTGTCTCAACCGTTGGGAGCTTCCAATCATTATCGAGCACCCAGTTTGAGGAGTTCATGGCCTTGAAACAACAATATGAGCGACTCTTAGCGGATTATGAACAACTCCGCCAAATGATCATGGACATTAGATTACAGATTGGTGATACATGTGCACCCTCTTTTTGACCGTTTAGTCCTATAAACAACCAAACTCCTCCTCCTCCTCTAGCTTTGTGATTAGTACTTAAAAGTGCATTTTTATCAAGGTTTTATATCATCATTTTGCACTTGAAGTATCAATAACTCCTTAACTAAAGCATGTTTTATAATAACATATCTAATTACATAAGATACCTTTAATTTATGGTAAATGTTCATCTTAAATGCAGGCCTATCATATAAATGAAAGAATTGATTGATGAGTTGAAGTGCTGAAATTGAAAGGACAAAAAGATGGCCAAACTTAGAAAAGAGATGCTGGTGCAGTCCAAACTGGAACACTGTTCGGTAATTGGGTCATATCTGGAGCTGTAGATCTTGGATTTAGGTCCATTTTATATGGATGGAAAGATAAGACATAGGCCTACAACTTTCATGGGAGCCCAAGATTTAACAAGGCTGTTTGCAAGTCCAAATTGTAGCAACAAAGAAGAAGTCCGAATCTGTCCTGCAGCCCAGACACTGTTCAGTGTTCAGCCCATATCTCGAGTTCTAGAAGTTCAAATGATCTCAAATTTTTACCCTGGAAAGATGAGACAATTGCCTAGAACTTTCATGATTCAAGTTTGTTCAAATTATGACGTCATCAATGACGTTATTGGAAGACAAGAAGATAAGAATTGTCACCAAGTCAAGATGTGGCCACCCACTCATCAATTAGTCAACAAATCAATAGTTCCGAATTTTGGCCTATAAAAGGAGGCATTTGCCATGTATTTAGGCATCTTGGTTTCCAGATCAAGATCATGCTCTTGCTCTCTCTTTATATTTTGTAATGCTTAAGTTTTGCTTATAATTAATCTCTTGCTTATGCTTTTCATTTCCTTTCCTTGTTTATTTATGTTTCTTTCTTTCATTATGTTTAGTTAAGTTAATTGTGTCAAGGTGAAAAGGGTACACTAATGGTGTAAGAATAAGTATAATATAAACTTAACATGGACCTTAACGTTGGATACTAACATGCTTTATATTTGTTATCTTGTTCACTTTTAATACTTTGCTTGTTAAATGGTTAATCTAGATTTATGTTGTATAACACTTGGTACAACAAATACTTGGCACTTTCATAGCCCATACTGTATGGTATAACCGACACCTGAGCTATGAAAGGAACTTGATTTGTTGTTAACATAAGTTATAATCATGAATGCCTGACAACATTTACAAGTATTAGCATTATTCGAATAAGATAGCTAATGTAATCATGTTAACAATTTATAATGTGATTGGAACCTCCTTTGTGTGTGGTTTCCAATTGAATAATAAGAGTTTATATTATACTTGTTTGAAATACCATTAGTGGATCCTCTAACCTTGACATTTCTTGTTATCATTGTTTAATCCTTACATTAATCTTTCATCTCAAAGTTCTCATCAACTTCTTCCTCTTCTTCTTCACTATTATTATTATCACTATCACTATTATTATTGTTGTTGTTGTTACTATTGTTGTTGTATTATTGTTGCTTATAATTTATACAAGTAATCTCCCTGTGGTTCGACCCCGGTCTTGCCGGGTTATTTATTACTTCGACACTCCTGCACTTGGGAGAAGACATCAATCTTTTGGTCGTGTCACTTTGCCATTGCTCTAGTTTAATTTTTTTTTTCAAAACACATTAAATTTTTAATGAATATTTGGATGAATATTATTTAACTTTTTTTTATATTTTAAATGTTTCATATAATTTTATTTGCATAATTGGTTTTTTTTACTATTAATTAATATAATTGTATATTATTTATTCTAAATAATTTTTAAATAACAACCACCAGATTTTCAGATGGAAGTAGTCTGTTGGTATTTTATAGAGAGTTAAAAATATTTACTGTATATGCCACTTTCACCGACAAATTTCCAGACGGACGTAGTCCGTCAATATTTTACTGAGAGTTGCAAAATATTTATTGCATATGCCACTTTCACCAACAGATTTCCAAACAAACATAGTCCATCGATATTTTACCGAGAGTTGCAAAATATTTACTGCATATGCCACAAACACCGATGGAATAATTCCATCGGTATATTTCCAGCGGGAATTTTTTATTTGCTCGCATTTTATGTATGTAAATCCATTGGTTTTTGAATTTTTTTTTACCAACAGAATTAGCGACAAAATGTTGAATTACCGATGAATGCTATGCCGACAGACAGTTTTCATCGGGGAATTAGTGTAAAACTTTTACCGACGAAGTGGTAATCTTACACCGACAAAATATTTCCGTCAGTAAAATTGTTAAATGTTGTAATGACCTCTTATTCTGAAACAAATTTTTATGGCATGATGAACCGGAGGAAACAGTGGCAACAGGGAAGGCATGCATAGGAACTATAAATGTAAAACTATTCACAGTTCAACCAACAAAATCTACCAAAATTGAGGTTTTTGATACTCATAAGAATCAAATTTGTACCAAAAGAGCCAGTTGTTCTAGATATAAAATATATAAAGATGTCATAATGCTGAATACAACAACACCTTTCCTCGTCTCATTAAATTAGGAACTGAGCGCACCATGTAAAAGTGTAAATGGAGCTAGCTCATAAACTTAACTTTTCCTTTCTTTTCTCTTTGGCTAAATTGTTTTTTTTTTAATTATAATAATACTCAAGCACCAAATATTCATTGAACTGATTTTTCAATCTATTTCTAAACAATAGAATCCCATAGAGAGACTTATAAAATAGAGAGAAAAACCCTAACCTATCTTCATCATCTCTTTACAACTTCTGATTCTAGGTTTGCAAGTCATAAAAGAAAAGGAAAATCAAATAAAGTCCCATAAACCGAAAAAACAAACCTAAATTGAAAATCCTAATTAAATATACCTCTGAAAACTCCAATCTAAAAATTTCCAATTTTAAAAAAGCCCGCCAAAAAACACTCCACCTTTTGTTGCTACTACCACTAGTGCTCGTGCATCAAAACTTAAACTACATTTGATAATGAAAAGATTACGAGGTATATTTGTGTAATTTTTAGACAAAATGATAAAATAAAAATAAAGTATTGTTAAATTTTGAGATGTAATTTATAATAAAGTAATACAATTGGAGTTAAATTTAAGGTATTGTTAAAACGCATCAAGTCTTAAATTGACTATCAAACTTTAAAAAAAAAGAAAAAAAAAAGAATGGTATTCTAATATGTTTAAATTTGTTTGTAAATGAGAGAGTAATATTATTTATCTAATCATTTATTAAAATGAATTCTTTAAAATTTTAACCGTGCCTTTTTAAATTTCAATCTTTACTGGTTGTATATATAAAAACTAATTCTTTAAAGGTGTTTTACTAGGGTGCTTGACACTATGCTTCTCCTCACAAAGCACATAAATTTCAATAGTGCTTTTTTAGTTATCAAACTTTTTAATTATTTCATGTGATTTTTTTTGAGTTGATGATCTCTTATACTTATATATTTTTGGCAATTAAAGGTCCGAACTTGATCCAAGGCCGAGTTGATGAGATAAGTTTAAATTTATAGCATAAAGACACAATTAAAAGAAAAAAAACCAAATATAAAAAAATAGCATGGCTTTTTCTAGAATTCATGCGAAAATGTACTTTTGTCGACATATCCTCCATATGGACTTATCTTTTGGTCCTTTTAATTTTAGCATTTTATAATCTGGTTCAAAAATTCATTTTATTTATGCTAGGTTTATCTTGTTTAACCACTCTAGTGTTGATTTCAAGGTAAAGTTGGCAATAGAATTGCACAGTTAATTCTTGAGAAAATTGTAACTCCTAATGTCATGGAAGTTGAGGATTTGGATGCAACTGTGAGAGGTGTTGGAGGGTTTTGATCTACTATTTTTTGAGCTTCTTGTGATTTGTAATGTTTTTTTTAGTATACTAGTATGCAAACCCGATAAGACAAAAGACAAGGAACATGATAAAATGAGAAATGAGTCACACGAGATTTACATGGTTGACCCAAATTTGGCTACGTCCACAGGCAAATATAAAAAGATTTTACTAAGTAATGTGTGAATTACAACCTCTATTTACTAATAGGAGAACAATTGAGAATCTCTCTATTAATATGAGAAAACACCTCTTTTACTCTCTCACAAATACCTCACAACTTTGTGGGATCACTTTCCTTCCTTTCTCTCTTTTTTCTCTCTTATGTGTACATCTTCAGGCTTGGATGCACTGCCTATTTATAGGCAAGCATCCATGCCTTTGTCTTGCAAAAGACATGAGGCATTAATTGGTTCCTAACATTGTTGACTTAGGCAGCACTTATTAATGTTCAGCTGGCTTTACATTCTCCCACTTGAAAACTTTGATGATTTAATCAAGTCTTCACACTTGATCATCTATGATTGTTATATCCTTTGTATACTTTTCATCTTTATGTACTTACGTTTCTGCTAGGTCATAAGAGGATCTGCACCATATGTACTTATCAGTGTTGATTGGTTTGGTCAAAACATCTGCTAGGTTTTTTATAGTGTGAATCTTCATAAAATCCACACTTTCATCTTTCATCACTTTGCAAACAAAGTGATACTGAACATCTATGTGTTTTGTTCTTGAATGAAACACTGAATTCCTTGCAATATGCAAGATACACTGACTATCACAATACAAATGAATCTTCTCTTGTTTATGTTCGAGCTCCTCCATAAGTTTCCTCATCCATATTGCTTCTTTACAAGCTTGTGTAGCTACCATGTACTCAGTTGTTGTTGTGGATAACTTTGCAATAGTCTGAAGTTTAGAGACCTAGCTCACACCTCCTCCTGCAATTGTGAACATATAGCTTGTAGTGAATTTTCTTTTCTCAAGGTCACCAGCAAAATTTGAATAAACATAACCTTTGGCAGTAGATTCTGATCCTCCATAACATAATGCGGTATCTAAGTTACCCTTGATGTATCTCAAGATCCTCTTAATAGTATTCCAATGCTTTTTACCAAGATTTGCCATGTATCAACTAACTGCTCCTGCTGCTTGTGCAATGTCTAGTCTTGTACCTATCATGGCAAACATTAAACTTCCCACTATTGATGCATACGATACTTTAGACATCTCCATCCTCTCTACTTCATTACTAGGAGATATACTTGAGGATAATTTGAAGTTAATAGGAAGTGGGGTGGAAATTGACTTACAATCTTGCATGTTGAAGTGTCATAACACTTTCCTCAAATAATTCTTCTGAGAAAGCCAAATCTTCCTCTTACTTCTGTCTCGATCAATTTGCATCCCTAGAATCTTATTTGTTGGTCTCAAGTCCTTCATATCAAACTCGCTAGCCAACTATGCCTTCAATTCTTGGACTCGATCTTTGTTGGGGCCTATTACCAACATGTCATCCACGTACAACAACAGAATGATTATATCATCATCGTTTTCAAACTTCTTGTAATACATACAATGGTTTGAACTGATTCTATTGTACCCAAGACTAATTATGAGGGAATCATGTAATAGCCCGACCCAATTTGCCATATATTGTCCGCTTTGGGCCTTACCTCCCTCACGATTTTGTTTCTAGTGACGCGAGCTCACTTCTGAGCCTGATGCCCTAAAACACGTATGACAAGTTGGCAACCAGCACTCTTAGTAAGACCATCTACCACCCCCTCACCCGCTGATATGGGATATTACAATCTACCCCCTTTAAGGAGCCTGACGACCCCGTCGGCACAACCAGACAACCAGTGAGGTCGGCTCTGATATCAAATGTAATAGCCCGGCCCAGCCTGCCATATATTGTCTGTTTTGGGCCTTACTGCCCTCACAGTTTTGTTCCTAGTGACGCGAACTCACTTCTGAGCCTGGCGCCCCAAAATGCATATGACAAGTTGGTAACCAACACTCTTAATAAGGTCAGCTACCACTCCCTCACCGGTCGATGTGGGATATTACAAATCAAATCTCTTGTACTAACACCTCGATGCCTGTTTGAGACTATATAGAGATTTGTTCAACCTGCAAACCAAGTTCTCCTTACCATTTTCAGCAAAACCTTTTGGTTGGAGCATATAAATTTCTTCTTCAAGTTCTCCATGAAGAAATGAAATTTTCACATCTAACTGCTCTAAGTGAAGATCAAATATAGCACATATCGCCAAGGCTACTCTAATTGTAGTAAGTCGTACAATGGAAGAAAATATTTCATTGAAGTCTATTCCTTCTGTTTAAGCATATTCTTTCACCACTTATCTTGCCCGATACCACTCCATCATTACCATCATGCTTTATCTTGTAAACCCATTTGCTGCCAATGGCCTCCCTTCTTTGTGGTAGCGGAACAAGATCCCAAGTGTTATTCTTGTGTAGAGTTTCAATCTCCTCTTGGATTGCTGTCATCCACATAGACACATCTATGCTTTTATAGCCTCATGGAAAGTTGATGGCTCTCCATCCTCTATTAGAAGACAATATGCAATGTTGCTCCTAGTAACATATTCTGAGTGTCAAGCCGATGGTTTTCTTTCACGAACTGACCATCGAACTTTAGGAGTTGCAGACTCTATTTGTTCTTGTTCTCTATGCTCTAGTGTAGTTTCAGAAGAAGTATGATTCTGAGTGTTTACCATCTGGACTACTGTAGTCTCCTTTAAAATGCTATTATTTTCTTCCATTTGCATTTTATCTTCTATAAATATGACATCTCTACTGATGACTAACTTAAGGGCAGTGGGATCCCACAAGCGATACCCTTTCACTCCATCAACATATCCCAAGAATACACATTTTCTGGATTTTGAATCCATCTTGCTAACTTATTGAGTATTGTACATCATGTATATAGGACTTCCAAATATATGCAACTGAGAATAATCAGCTACCTTCCTAGTCCACATCTCCATCAGTGTCTTCAGCTCAATTGCAATTGATGAAGATTGATTTATCACATAATAGGTGGTTTTGACTGCTTCTGCCCAGAATGGCTTTTCTAAAACTATAGCCTTCAACATTGCTCTTGTTCTTTCTAATAGATTTATGTTTGTTCGCTTTGCCACTCTATTTTGTTATGGAGTGTATGTTATTGTGAACTGCTTTTTGATACCTTCATGTTGATAGAAGTTATCAAATTCATCATAAGTATATTCTTTTCCATTATCAATCCTTAAACACATGATCTTCTTTATAGATTCAAGTTCTACCCACGCTTTGAAGGTTTTGAAGACTATGAGCACATCTGCCTTCCTTCTAATTGGATACACCCAACATCTCTTGAAGAAGTTATCTATAAATGATACAAAGTATCTTGCTCCTTCCAAGGATACAATCGGTGCTTGCCAAACATAGAATGAATCAGTTCTAAGATGCATTTGCTTTTAGATGTTGATGTGCCAAATTTCAACCTGTGTTGTTTACTTATAACACAATGGTCACAAAAGGGTACAGTAACCTTCGTAAGCCCATGGAGTAACTTCTTATTAGAGAGAATTTTCAAACCTTTCTTTAACATGTGGCCTAGTTTTTTATGCCACATCATCGTATTCTCTTCTAAAGGACTGAATGATGCGATTGACACCTCTACCTCATGATGTGTTTCTTTTATTAACATAAAAAAGCTTGCAACTATCTTTCTTACCTTTAAAACTACCAGTGCTCTTTTGATGATTTTCATGATTCCATTGTCTATTCAGATCTTAAAGCAAAGAATATCAAATTGTCCCACAGATAAATTTTTTTGTTATAAGCCTTTCACATGTCGCACTTCTAAAATAGTATGAATTAAGCCAGCATACATCTTCAATTTGATGGTGTGAATGCCAACAATCTCTAAAGCATGATCATTACCCTTAAACATTGAGCCTTTAGAGATGGGTTCATATGTATGAAACCAATCTCGATTGGAAGTCATATGCCATGTTGCTCTTGAATCCATTAACCAAACCTCAGTAAGACTTTTCTATCTATAGAGACTGTCGCTACTTCACAATATAAAACCTCCCCATCATTTGAGGTGTTTGTAACACATCGTTGAGGTTTTGATAACTCTACAGTGTTCTCTATACCCTTTTTAAACCAACAATCCCTTTTGAAGTGCCCTTTTCTACCATAGTTATAGCATTTTAAGCTCTTGTCAAAACTCAACATTCTACTGTTATCAAATGTTTAGGTGTGATTTGGGTAGGGAATACACCTCTAATAAATTCTGTGAGTTGTTTTCCTTAGATGGAACCATTCACCAAACTTTGTGTACAGATACTCCTAAGCAAAATGGTGTTACTAAAAGAAAACATAGGCACATTGTTGAAATCACTCATTCTCTCTTGTTGTTTACTTTTGTTCCTAGTGAGTTTTGGGGAGAAGTTGTCCTTACTGCTATAAGTTTATTTAATACAATCTCATCTTCTCATAGTTCAGGTTTTTCTCCTTTTGAAAAGTTATATAGGTATATCCCTAATTATTCCTCCTTTAGAGTTTTTGATTGTACTTGTTTTGTTCTATCCTCATGTTGAGCGCAGTAAGTTGTTCTCTCGATTTACTATTTGTGTCTTTCTGATTTATGGTGAAGGTAAAAAAGGATATCGTTGTTTTGATTCAATAACTCATAAAATTTATGTATCTTATTATGTTGTCTTTCTCGAGCATATACCTTTGTTTTCTATTCCATCCACTACTCATAGCTTGACTAGACTTGGTATTATTCATATAGATCCCTTTTCTAAGGATTCTGATCATCTCATGTTCCTAGTACCTTAGATACCCCTTCCTATGTTCTACCAATTTATACTAATCATTATGTAGGTACTGACACTTTATTCTCTAGCACACCTGAAGCTTCATTCTCATCTACAACCCCCAAAGCTTCGTCTAAGATTGTGGATCCACCTTTACATCAATCCATATACATTTGTACATTCATAAAACTACTAGAATTTGCTTATTCTTATTATCCTTCATCCTTTACTTCTTTTTTAGCTTATGTTCATTGTCTCTCTGAGCCCTCTTCCTATAAGAAGGCAATTCTTGATCCTTTTTTATAGCAAGCTATAGATAAGGAAATTTCTACTTTGTATAAGACAGATACTTGAGATTTGGTTCCTCTATCTCCTGGTAAGAGTGTTGTTTCGGTGTCGTTGGGTGTCTAAGATCAAGACTAATTCTGATGGGTCTATTGAGTGATACAAAGCTAGGTTAGTTGCAAAATGATATTCTCAACAATATGGTATGGATTATGAGAAGACATTTTCCCCATTTGCAAAAATATCTACTATTCATAATCTTATTATTATAGCTTCAGTTTGTCAATGACATATCTCTCAACTTGATGTTAAAAGGGCCTTCTTGAATGGAGATCTTCAAGAAAATGTTTATATGGCACCCCTCCTAGTGTTTCACATGACTTTGGGTATGTTTCTATGCTCAAGAAAGCGTTATATGGTCTCAAATAAGCACCTCATGCTTGGTTTGAGAAATTTTCTGTTGTGATCTTGTCTCTTGGATTTATTTCCAGTAGTTATGATTCTGTCCTTTTTATTAAGTGCATTAATGCAAGTCATAGATATGATTATTACTGGTGATGACATTGATGGTATTTCAATTTTAAAGACAAAATTGGCTAAACTTTGAAATGAAGGATTTAGGTTATCTTCGATATTTCCTGGGTATTGAAGTAGCTTACTCACCTAGAGGTTACCTTCTTTCTCAGTCGAAATATGTTGCAGATATTCTTAAGCGGACTAGACTTACTGATAAAAAGACTATAGATACTCTCATTGAGATTAACGTAAGGTATTCTTCTTTTGTTGGTCTACCTTTGACAAATCCTACTTTATATTGTACTATTGTTGTGAGCTTGTTATATCTCACTATTACTTGTCCATATATTGCATATGTTGTTCATGTTGTTAGTCAGTTTATTGCTTCTCCTACTACAGTTCACTGGGCAACTATTCTTCGTATTTTGCGACATCTTCGTGGTACGGTCTTTCAAAGTCTTTTACTCTCATCCACCTCTTCCTTGCAGCTGCTTGCATACTTTGATGCTGATCATGACAGTGATCCCCCAGAACATAAGTCTGTTACCGATTTTTGTATCTTTCTAGGTGATTCTTTTATTTCTTGGAAGAGCAAGAAACAATCTATTGTTTCTCAATCTTCAACCGCAGCAGAATATTATGCTATGGCATCTGTTGTAATGACTCGACTTTTTCAAAGCTAAAATCGGTGGAATTTTTTTTTTCATTAAGTTATCGATTCTTCTTATAATGGCATTCCATAAAATAGTTAGGTTCCCTTCCTTATCATGACATCATACAGATATAGTTTTTGTAAATCAACATTCCTATAAAATGGTTACTCAATATACATGCCTATAATATTATATTCTCATATTCATACATTTACATTACATCGTATTGAAATACTCATACAATTTCATTTATGTTCTAGTCTCGTTATCAACACGAGTTTACACACAAGTGCCGAACAACAATTTTACAAATCTAGTACATTCTTTAATTCAATCCTCATATGATTTCACAACACAACATCCTCATAAAAGAGAATATCACATAAATATATTCATAGCATCGTATTTACATGTTCGCACATCCACATCCGTGTTCCATTATAATTTTCATTACATGTCCTTATAAAAGTGTCGAATGGAAAATATTCAACATAACACTTAAGACCTAATGTAACACCCTGTAATTTAGTACATTCATAAAAGAACTTTGAGACTTAACTTTAAAAAAATGGGTATTTTTTTTTCATCCACCGAACTTATCTGAGACTTGCCGAAATTTCCACTGAAACTTTGGTAGAGTTTCCTTTATACCTGGAGGTCCCAAGTTATCGACAATCATCCTGTACAGTTATACTCATTTCTCAATCATATCATAATCATGTAGAACCTCAACAACACATCATTCATGGTACATGCCTCACATTTCGCATGCTCATTTCTTTCCCATTAACACACATAATTCATAATAATTGCAAGTAAACAAACTAAGATTACAAATACAGAATAATACATTTTTATGTCCCGACACATAATGTAAAAGGAGTACTATTACATATTAAGTCATTTAGTTCCTTAAAGACAAAATACATTAATGTTCATTTTCTTATTCAATCATGCAAAAGGAGACTAGAGGACCTAAAACGCTACTCCTGGCGTGAATCTGAATGACCTGCAATTTCATAATGTATATAATAAATATAGCATAAAAGGAAAATCACACAATACATGCACATGTAATTAAACATATATTTAACGATATGCAATCATAGTTCCTTGAAATTCTCATTTATCCTTCCATTATTACGTCTCTATTCATCCTTCATAGAATCATTCAACATTTTCATTTTCTATCTTGTTTCACCTCACGAGCACATTTAATTCATTATAATATCTATCATGTGATTTCTCTCCCTCTTACTCTATCTCTTTATATCAATTTCAATCCTAACATCTATTATACCCATTATGGCTTTTCCATATAAATTGTCAAACTCGTCATGATTTCGGTCCAATTTTAGCTTATAAATATATTTCACTTACATATTTCTTGTGCCCATTTCGACACATTCCAATGTTTCTTTATATTTTCAGTAAAATCTCTCATTATCATGGAACCTGCCATCATTTTCATAATATTCTATCCGATCCATCTTCAAATAATGTGAATACCATACATACATCATTCTATTTAATTCATCAACCTAATCTCATTTGACCACTATAATTAAGGCTAAATTTCATTATCTATCACTATTATTGGCATTTTATTACACAATTATAATTATCACAAAATTCTTATCATGCCAGCAACAGCACGAAACCTTAATACAACATATTTACATTATTAGTCATAATTTCTTTGACATCCTCCATGTGCGCAGGACATGATTCTCAATTTATATCAATTACAATTCATTAATTAATTCACAATACATCATATATATATATATATATATAATATTGCATTCCTTAAGTGTATAACACCTACCATGGTTAATGAACTTCTATTCTCATGTCCTAAGCGATTTTCAGTACCCTTATTAATGCCCTTATTAATGCCCCTTGTGTCATCTTCTTCAATTTACCCGATTTTCAGTACTCTCGTAAATCCTTTTCAAACTCCAATTGACACGAAATTTGAACCTAATATAAAACAATATGTCTGGAGATTCCTTATAAAATTTCAGCCCGATCCAACAGTCGGATTAAGATGTATCATCGATACTGTAAAACTAGACAATCAGTGTCTTTTATGCTAAAATCTGAATTTCATGCATTAATTTATTTACTTAGATCCTCATGACATTTCCCCTTAATTTATACTCAATAAATTCAATATTACCACATTTATCATTAATTTGTCAAAATATGTGTTTTGACCGGGGTTTACATATCTTCTAGTTTTTTTTTGTTCTTATTATTATTATTTTTATTTACGGGGGTTTACACCTGATCATAAAATCTAACCCATCATCTCCTTTGGATACCATTAACCGAAGCCAGTCGTCATAATTAACTCGGTCATCCAACTAGAATGCCATTAGCCAAAGCTAATCATCAACGTAATTCGGTCATCCATCTAGGATGCCGTTAGCCAAAGCTAATCATGAACACAACCCAGTCATCCATCTAGGATGCCATTAGCCAAAGCTAATCATGTACATGACCCGGGCATCCGTCTAGGATGTCATTAGCCGAAGCTAATCATTAACGTGATCCGGCCATCCATCTAGGATGCCATTAGCTGAAGCTAATCATCATCACAACCCGACCATCCATCTTGGATGTTGTTAGGTGAAGCTAATCACCAGCTCAAGCAACATTTTATAATTGTTTCAACATTCATTAAGAATTCAATCAAACATTTCATCGTCGTTTCAACATTCATCAATAATTCAATCAACATTTCATCATCGTTTCAAAATTCATCAAGAACTAGATCAACATTTCATAGCCAGTTTAACATTCACCACAATGCAATAATATATCATCCACAAGTAAATCATTTCAGAACAATAACATTATACAAGAAAAAGGTGGAAACCACCTACCTGTTCCTCAAGTGGGGTGTCCCCACCCGATCGCACCATCTAACACATCAATGGTCACAAATCAGCTCATCTGCATTTTGAAATCACGTGACTCATCACCATACATATTTCAAGAATCCACATGTTCACATTCTAGTGTTCCACATATTACACAATCACACAATGCAATCATTTTAGTCACCAGACCAATTCAAATACGTAAATCTACTGCATAAATTAGTTAGCGGAAACTGGTTCGCTAGTGACATAGATTCGCCAGTGAATTGATTCGTTGGAACCCAGAATTGTCAGCGAAACTGGCTAGCTAATGACGCCACCATTCGGTAATGAAAAAGGTTTCATTGCTGGCACCACAATTTGGCAACAAAAATTGATTCGCTGTTGGCACCATAATCGGCATTGAAAACTGATTCAGTAATCGTCAGCGACTTTTGAGTCAATTATGCTTTTACTCTTCATGGCCGAAATATAGTTGTCCCATTTTATTCAATCTTTCTTATTCATTTTATCAAGTCTAACACAAACATTTTCCCAACAACATGACATGATGATACATTTAACCATTTGATTTCAAATTAAACAAATTCATCCATTACCTACGCAAAAAATCAAGGCATTAACATTCTTCCTTTTTATTTTCACAGAACTCTTCACTCATGCATGCTAAATCCATTCATTATCATGAACATGAATTTTTACCTTAGCTCATGCATGTTTCCATGAGTTAAACAAGGTCATAAATTTTAGTTTTTATCATTTCATTTCATCCTTGTCCATTTTTTTCCCTTGGTTGACCCTTAGTCTAAGTTTTGTTCATCATGTTCATCCATTTCTTTTTTGTCAATGTTTCTGGAATAGGTCCCTTCATCCAGCCCCCATTCTCCTTAATCTTTCTATCTAGTCCTCTCAAGTAATAAGTGTAAGAACCCTAGCCAAACCTTTGTGGTTTCCTTCTCTTTTCTATCCCGAAATTCCAAGAGGTAAGTAATGAGGTGATGTTCTTTCCTTACCTCATGATTTTGGGTTGTCCTAGGCAGGTTTCTTATATAGTTCTTCTTCTTCTTCTTCCTCTCTACTTTTGGTTTTTCTTCTCTTCCCTCTCTGTTGCAGCAGTTGCCCTTCTAGCTCACTTGCCTTTCATGGTTTCCTCTCCTTTCTTCTAACTCTCTCCTCACACAACAATCAAGGATTTGTTTTGGGGAAGAGAAAGGGTTACCTTCTCTTCCCTCATGTATTTATATCCCTCTTAAATGAGAGGGGATGTTTGGATGCCGGTTATCCTTGGTCTGTATCCCCTTATTGACTTATCATAAGGATGGTTATATCCTCCATAATCCCCTCCTAGGATAGGCCGATTGCTCCCTCACCAATTTTCCTTAAAATAGGCCGGTCTAACATATAAATTTTTTTGTTAGGTTTTACAAAACACATGGCTTTGTCAATGCACACAACCACTGTTGACTCAGAAACCGTTAAAGAAGTTAAGTCGTTGCCAATTCAAAAATCAGCAACAAAAACTGTCGTTGCCGATTCAGAAATCGACAACGAAAACTGTGTTGTTGCCTATTTGAAAATTAACCCACTTGATCAGGTTTAATAATACTATTAAAAAAAATTTCATTCTTTAATAATTTTTTTATATTTTAAAAAAATTGATCAAACCTGTTGTGAAGCACGGGGAATATTCTAGTGAACTTGAAAGTGTGGATCATGATGCTTCGAACATTTACACATGGTGACATGAACTAAAAATCGCTTCAATGCAGGGGAAATGATATGAATGCCTCCCTCGAGTGACCCTAATATGACACCCATTTTGGATTTTATTATTCTACCATGGGAATAATCTAAGGAATAGTAAGATTTTAAATGTTTGAACTTATTGATTTTTAAAATTGGGTATTTGAACTTTATTTTTATTCAAATAAGTATATTCTTTTATTTTACACAATAAAGTGTCTAAGTGGATGTATATTAGTTAAATGTTTAGTGTCAACAGAGAGTGGAAATAAAAAATTTATATAAATGAACTAATATGTTTGTTAAAAAATTTTTGGTCACAAGTTAGCTAACAACATTGTCCAGAATTCCGGTTTGCATGTCTAACATATAAACAATTATTTTCATGCATTTCCGTGTCCTACAACCAAGAAAAAGAGTGTAACCTTGGATGCTTGTTGAATACCTAATAAAAAAAAGGAGGAATGCATGATTTCAATTTTTTTAGAGGAAGGGGGCATTTTTCTCTTTTTGACTGGCTGCCTCCCTTCTCTTCTCTCATTCTTTTTATATCCTAGGAAACCCTAGTCTCTATTTTACAAAATAATCCTCTTTTAAGTAGACAATTTACATTTAAGTACTTCAATAACTATTTTTCTAAAAAAAAGAAATAGCCTTCCATGAAATCTTCAAGCTTTGTGATTAGTACTTAAAAGTGCATTTTTATCAAGGTTTTATATCATCATTTTGCACTTGAAGTATCAATAACTCCTTAACTAAAGCATGTTTTATAATAACAAGTCTAATACTATAAGATACCTTTAATTTATAGTAAATGTTCATCTTAAATGCAGGCCTATCACATAAATCAAAGGATTGATTGATGAGTTCACTACTGAAATTGAGAAGACAAAGAGAGGGTGAAGCTTAGAAAAGAGATGTTGGTTTAGTCCAAACTGAAACACTGTTCAGTCATTGGGTCATATCTAGAGCTGTAGATCTTGGATTTTAATTTAGTTTATATGGCTAGAAAGCTAAGACATCGGCCTAAAACATTCATAGGGAGTGCAAGACTCAATTCTGTTGTTTCGAAGTCCAAATCTTAGCAACAACGGAGAAGTTAGAATCTATCCTACAACTCACACACTATTCAGTGTTCAACCTATATCTCGAGTTCTAGAAGTCCAAATGCACCAAAATTGTTTTTTGTTGGAAAGCTGAGACAATTTCCTAGAACTTGCATGAGGAAAGTCTGTTCAAATTTTGACATTAGCAATGATGTTTTGTTCAGACAAGAAGATAAAGATTGTCACCAAGTCAAGATATGACCACCCACTCGACAATTAGTCATGAAATCAATAGTTTCAATTTTTGGCCTATAAAAGGAGGCATTTGCCATGCAGTTAGGCATCTTGGTTTTCAGATCAAGATCATACATTTTCTTTCTCTCTTTATATTTTTGTAATGCTTAAGTTTTATTTATATTAATATCTTGTTTATGCTTTTCATTTCCTTTCGTTTAGTTCACTTATATCTTATTTATGTTCTTATCTTGTTTATTTATGTTTCTCTTCTTCATTATGTTTAGCTAAGTTTATTATGTCAAGGTGAAAAGGTTACACTAATGGTGTAAGAATAAGTATAGTGTAAACTCAACATGGACTTTAATGTTTGATACTAACATGTTTTGTATTTTTTATCTTATTCACTCTTAATACTTTGCTTGTTAAATTGTTAATCTAGATTTATGTTGTATAACCCTTGGTACAACAAATACTTGACACTTTAATAGTTGAGTAATAAGAGTTTATACTATACTTGTTTGAAATACCATTAGTGGATCCTCTAACCTTGACAATTATTTTTATCATTGTTTAATCCTTATATCGATATCACATCTCAAAGCTCTCTTCAACTTATTATTATTATTATTTATAATTTATATAGTTAACCTTCCTGTGGTTCGACCCCGGTCTTGCCAGGTTATTTATTACTTCGACACGCCTGCACTTGGGAGAAGATATCAATCTTTTGGTTGTGTCACTTTAACTTAGAGGAGCTAAATTGTTGAAATAAAAACTTGGATGTCGGTTTAGATGTCTCTGAATGTAATTTGAACTCGTTTCTTCTCGAAACCTGTTTGCTGGCAGAATTTAGTTATCATTTTTGAAAAATTATATCTCCTTCGTATGACATTGTGTTTTGTTGAAATTTGGAGCGTTAATATGTCTTTGAGTCTGAGATCCAAAAAAATTGAGTTTGCATCAATTGGACTTCTATAGCTCAAGATATTCATGTTGGAATGATCAAAGGTCAATAATAGCAGATTGCGAGATTTTACTTTGAAGGCTGCGATTTCCATGCTCTTTCTTATTTTATTTTCTTTCCTTAGATTTACAGAAAAGTATAGATGTTAGTTTTTTAATGCCAGTGGAATCACTTCATTTCAACCTCTAGAACTCACGCTCTAAAGGTCCTCTCATTGATATACAAGAATACAATCAAGAAGGATAAAGAGTATAAATTTTCATGAATTTATTTACATGCAAACTTCAAAACTCAATTAATCTTCTGGATTTAAATGAAATCTATGTCATGCCAAAGTGATAGGTCCTATCATTGATATACACTCCAACACTCACATGTTTAGGGCTTATGTGTTTAAATCTCTCAAATTCAATCAATGAATATGTTCTACCATAAGTTTGCTCTTCAATCTCATCTCCATTACTAACATATTACAAGCAATGCATGAATTAAAAGGTCTTACTTTCTGGTTGTAATGGGGCTAAGGTTAAGATGAGGTAAAAGAGAGTAAAAGAAAAGGTTCAAACCAAAGAAAGTAAAGCATTCTGAAAAATAATATTTCAAATAAGATATTCCATCAAAGCACATAAATTTTCCATCTTTAATCACCAATGTTTAACTTCTTTCGATTTCAAGCTCTTTCAACATAAAATCTTAAGAACATAAAGGAACACTTTTTTCTTTTATTTTCTTTTTCTTTTGTTTTTTTTCTTGTTTTTACCTTTTGCAACTTTGCCCATGTTTTCATTAAGCATCACTTCTTCTTTCTTTTCACATAATTTCCAACCATAATTCTATAAGATATCACAAGTATATGCTCTAGTAATCCTTAGCCAGGGGAAAAGAGGAAAACATATAAAAAGTTAAAGCTTATACATGGATAAAGCAAAGAATAGATAAACAAACTCAAAGGGGCTCACTAAGGATAATATGCTTTAAGTTGACTTTTTGGCTAAAGTGATTAAAATTCCTAATGCCTTTATCATCTTGATGTATATATGTAATGCGAATGTAATCTCAACAAAATATGAAGCAAGTTCTAGAGATACATATCATTGAAAGAATGCACAATCAAAGAATATAATGTTGAAGGCTCAAAAGCTTGCATTGGTATAACACTATAAAGTCAACATGACATATTTTCAAAGTCAATCCCTAAACCAATTAAACATTAAAACTTGCATGCACAGTCATTCATTCGATTTATATCTTCATCTATCTCAATTAATTCTCATAAATAATACTCTAATTCTCATAAACCAATAGGAGTTCAAAAAGATCAAACATAAATGTTTCTTTTTTACGCAACAAAAAAAATCAAAATTCTCTCAATACCCCCACACTTTAAACACAATATTGTCCTTAGTGTTGAAATAAAAGAAAAGGAATATAAGAGAATGATAAAAATAAAGTAAAATGAAAAAAAAATAAAAGATAAAGGAAAAAGAAAGCAAATCTAATTTTTTTTTTGTGTTGGGTTGCCTCCTAGTAAGTGCTTTTGTTCTATGTCATTGGCTCGACACATCGCATGCTCATGCTTCATAGATAGGTTCACCTAACTCCATAGAAGCAGTGATTTTTGTTGTCCAACCTTTATAGAAAGGTTTCAAGCGATGCCTATTGACCTTGAGTACTTTGTTTGTTTCTAAACTTGTAATTTCAGGTGCACCATAAGAAAAAACATTAGAAACAACAAAGGGTCCAATCCAACGAGAGCGCAACTTTCTAGGAAAAAGTTTCAAACATGAATGATAAAGGAAGACTTTGTCTCCAATATGAAATCCTTGCATTCTCATAAGCATCATTTTGAATCTCTTCCAACTCTTGCAATTGCAACTTTCTTGCAATTTCAGCAGCATCATAATCCATGTTACATTTTTTAATGGCCTAAAAAGCTTTGTGTTCAATCTTCATCGGTAGATGACATGTTTTCCCGTAAATCATCTATAAGGTGACATCCCTATAGGTGATTTGTAAGCAGTCCGATAAGCCCAAAATACATCACCAAGTCGTAGACTCCAATCTCGTAGGTTAGGTTGCACTATCTTCTCCAAAATGGATTTGATTTCTCAATTTGAAATTTCAACTTGGCCACTCGTTTGAGGATGGTATGCTGTGGAAGTCCGATGAGTCACATGATATTTGCGTAACAATGCTTCTATTGAACGATTACAAAAATGAGTGCCACGATCACTAATGATAGATTTAGGGATTCCAAACCTGTCAAATATGTGAGTCCTGATAAAATTTAAAACAACCTTAGCATCATTAGTTCGTGTGGCTTTCGCCTCAATCCAGTTGGAAACATAATCAACAACAAGAAGGATATAAAGATTGCTAAAAGAAGAAGGAAATGGACCCATAAAATTAATACCCCAAACATAAAAAATTTCACTTACAAGAATATTTGTTAAAGGCATTTGATTCTTATGATTGATATTACCTGTTCTTTGACATTTTTCACATGATTTGCAAAAATAATATGCATCCTTAAAAATAGAAGGCCAATAAAAACCACTTTCAAGTACCTTATAGGCCATTCTTTTTGCTCCAAAATGCCCACCACAAGAATGAGAATGACAAAAAGTGAGAATGGAATGAAATTCATCTTGTGGTGCACATCTTCTAACTACTTGATCCACATAAAATTTCCATAGATAGGAGGTATCCCAAAAATAATATTTAGCATCAGCTTATAAGTTGTTTTTTTAAGATGTAGACAAACCTGAAGGGAATTCTTTGGTGACTAAATAGTTCACCAAATCAGCATCCCATGGTCTTGTAGAGGAATGTAATACATACAACTGCTCATTGGGGAATGTCTCTCTTATTGTTTTGATTTGTATATCATTGGTCCTTAGTTGGCTCAAGTGATCAGCCACTTGGTTTTCGACACCTTTTTTGTCTTTGATCTCAAGATCAAATTCTTGTAAAAGCAAGATACACCTAATCAATCTTGGTTTTTTCTTCAAAAGATACCTCAAAGCTGCATAGTTAGTAAAAACAATGACTTTTGTACCAAGTAAATATGACCTTAATTTTTCTAGAGCAAACACCAGTACAAACAGTTCATCTTCGGTTGTATGGTAATTGCATTGTGCTCCATCCAACATGCGGGAAACATAGGCTATAACAAGCAAATTCTTATCAATTCTTTACCCAAGTATAGTCCCAACTGCATAGTCACTCGCATCACACATTATCTCGAAAGGCTCATCCCAGTTTGGTGGTTGGATGATAGGGGCAGATGTGACACGCCTCTTAAGTTCATCATGGGCATCCTTACATGCTTAATCAAATACAAAATCCACTTCTTTGGCTAATAGTGTGCACAAGGGTGCTGTAATCTTCGAGAAATCTTTGATAAAGCGTCAATAAAAATCTACATGGCCCAGAAAAGAATGAACTTCCCTCACGCATGAGGGGTAAGACAATGATGAAATAACATCTATTTTAGCTTTATCAACCTCTAATCCACGTGAAGATACATTATGCCCAAGAACTATTCCTTGTTTTACCATAAAATAACATTTTTCATAGTTCAAGACAAGGCTAGTTTCAATGCATCTTTTCAAGACCAAAGATAAATTTTCTAAACACTTATCAAAAGAATCACCATACACCATGAAATCATCTATGAAAACCTTAATTATTCTTTCAATATAGTCAGAAAAATACTCATCATGCATCTTTAAAAAGTTGCAGGTGCATTAGAGAGACCAAATGGCATTCTCCTACATTCATATGTACCAAATGGACATGTAAATGTAGTCTTTTCTTGATCTTCAAGATTAATAACAATCTGATTATATCCACTATATCCATCAAGAAAGCAATAAAAAGACTTACCTACCAGACGTTCAAGCATTTGTCCATAAATGGTATTGGGAAATGATCTTTGCGTGTAGAGAGATTAAGCTTTCTATAATCAACACACATTCTCCATCCACTCGAGATGCAAGTAGGAATGAGTTAATCATTTTTGTTCTTTACCAACGTGATCCCGGTTTTTTTGGGCACCACATGGATAAGCGCCACCCATTTACTATTCGTGATGGGGTAAATGACTCCTGCATCGAATAGTTTCAAAATCTCAACTTTCACTGCCTCTATCATAGGCGGATTCAACCTCCTTTACATTTCCCTTGTTGATTTCACATTGTCCTCCAATAATATGTGATGCATACGCATGGAGGGACTAATGCCCTTGATGTCGGCTAAAGTCCATCTAATGGTCATCTTATGATTACAACAACTTAACAAGTTTTTCCTCTTGCGCACTTGTCAAATCTTTTGCTATGATAAAGGGAAGTGTATTGTTGTCGCCAATGAATACATACTTCAAATTATTGGGCAAAGGTTTCAATTCTAACTCAAGAGCCTGTAAAATAGATGGCAGAAGCTTGTTATGTAAAAGTACTAAATGAACAAAGACATTACCATAGGGAACGGTTTGCAAAGCTTACAAAGCCAATACTGATTTGTGCATGTTTTGGGGAAAACATATATGCCTCTCCATCTCTTCTATCTTGGTAAAATCATAGCCATAGTTCAAAGCTATGCTTAATCCATCCTTACAATCAAAATCACAAACTTGTTGCGCACACTTATCAACTTGATCATAACATATGATTTAGTAAACATTGCTATAAGGATATCTCATTGCATCATAAAAATTAAATTCAATTTTTTCATCTCCTACCTCCATAGACAAAGTATCCTTACCACAATCAATCTTTGTATTGGAAGTTTTCAAGAATGGTCTCCCAAACAATATAGGAGTGTTGTTTAATGAATCGTAAGAATCATGTTCCATATCAAGAATATAAAAGTTGCATGGAATGACTAAACTATCAATCTTGACTAGGACATCCATTATCACACCAAGTGGGTAAACAAAACTACGATCTGTAAGTTGTATTACAATACTAGTTTTATTCAAAGGCTCTAGACTAAGAGAATCATAAACATGTTTAGGCATAACGCTAATGGATGCACCTAAATCAGATAAAGCCCTTTTAAAACTAGCATTACCAATAACACATGGGATAGTAAACGCACCGGGGTATTTTTGCTTCAAAGGCATATTCTTTTGAACAATAGCAGATACAACTTCATCCATACCTACCATTTCATGACCTTTTAGTTTGAAAGCACTCTTGGTAGTACACAACTCCTTTAAGAATTTGGCATACTTGGAAATTTGCTTGATAACATCAAGCAAAGGAATGTTGAGTTCTAATTTCTTGAAAACCTCTAAAATCTCTTTTTCTTTGTCCTCTTTCTTTGACCTAGAAGAACTCACAGGAACGGGTGGAATTCATTGAGTGAGGAGTTACCTTTAGAGTGTTGGTCGTTGTTTCAGTTTGTGGAGGAGGAGGGTGTTTTTTTTTTTACTCAATTCGGTTTCTATCTCTTCTTCTTCCTTTATCTCAATTTGTTTCGACCTTTGCCTTTTAATTTCTTTCCCACTTTGCGGCATGATCGCACTAACATTCTCTTTTGGATTCAGTGCTTGGAGGGCAATTTTCCATTCATTTGTGCTTCCAATTTCCCTACACTTGAAGCTATTTGCTCCATTTGCTTCTCTAAGTTGTGAATACTTGACCTTGTTTCCTGTTGAAAAGATATGACATTTTCTTGCAAGGTCACATTGTTAGAAGCCAAAGTTTTTGTTGCTACTCATTTTTAGGCCCCACATGCTGGAGATGGCGTGTACCTCTTTTGAATCGAATGCAGGAGTTTAGCTTATGGTTGCTTGAAGATTGACAAAAGCAGAGAAGAAAGAAATGTTTTTACGAACCCTATTTCAGCTGTTTTCTGCTCTCTTTATCCTTCCCCTTCATCGCCGAAATCGTCAGGGTTCTTAGATTAATTAGGAGTCTTCGTGATGCTTAACTTGTTGCTTCTTTATTTGGTCTTTAAGTTTGGATAAATCCTTCAAAATTTCTACTAAAAAAGCTGATTATGCTGCAGTCACAATTCTGTTTGTAATACAAACTTTGTTCCAACTTAGACTTTGATTCTGACTTGGTTTTGTGCAATATTTGACCATCTCAGCTATATTCTGTCATTCATGACATGTTAAAGAATTGAACTACACCTTTATTGGGTCTTAGGGCTCACTGTTCTTATGTCAGACTCTCATTTAGATTGGGATGCTCGACATTGTTAGTTTCCGAATTAGATCAGGAGATCCTTTTGACCAAGTAGATTGCAGCTAGATTATGGTCTTCAAAACAAATTTATCTCACTTTGAATCCTTCATGAAAGTTATAGAATCGTACGTGTAAATGAATTTGGTTTTTTGAATCGCTTGATTTTGATATCAGAAGTCCAAGATATCCCCGTTTGAATATCTAGTGTGAAAACAAGGAATCCTGTCGCGAGAAGGATTCTAGCCCGCAAGTCTGATTCGAGGGATTACGAGTTGATTTGGAGGATTTTTTTTGGATCAAGGATTGAATTGAAAAGTGTTAAAATTAGAGATTTAATTGAAAATTGAAATTAGAAGGAACCTAAAATTGATTACATTGCATGCAGAACAAACCAAGGTTTTGCACGCAATAAACCCTACAAGCCTTGCCAGCTTGTTTCATATTTGGTCCAAAGGCAACGGTTTTGAACACCTATGCCAGTTGTGGAAGAATACAGAGGAGAGCCACACCATCATTTAATGGATGGGATTCTACACGTGGAGAATAATTATCGAGATCACATAATCAATCAGAATATTTTGCTTCCTAAATTGCTTTATTCGATTGCAAGCCACCCGCGATTGTGTCCCCAGATTGTTTTTTCTAAATAGAGCTGCATTTTAGGCTATATAAACCTCCTCTACTGACCTAGAAGGAGAGAAGAGAAAAGCGAAAAAAAAAGAGGAGAGGAGGAGAAGAAACGTTGGAGATCTACAACACATAGAGAGGAAGCTCTGCTGCTAAACATTGACATAAACTTTCGTCTGTCAAAACTAGTGAGACCTGCAGGAGATGAAGGAAGAGATGGAAAAAAGTAGAGAAACAAAAGAAAGAAGAGAAAGGGAAAGGAGAGGAAAAAAACGCAGAGAACAAAAGGAGTTTTTTTCCTTCATCCTTGCATTATTGTGAGACGGGGAAAGCAGAACAGAGGAGAGGGAGAGAAGATAAAACCGGTAGAGAGAGTGGGATGTAGACGCAGAGCTAAACACAACAGACAGACGCAAACAGAGAACAGAGGGAAAAAGGCTGAAAAAGACGAACACGGATAGATCAACCATCACGCCTTCAACATCGCTGCAGCTCCTTTGTTTTTGCCTATAGGTCTGTTATTCCCAACTTTGGCATGTATTCTTAGTTGCATTGTTACTGTTCAAGTGAATTATAATTCACTTTAACAATAACCAGCCAAGGCACGTGTGAGGAAACTCACGCATGCCTTTGTGCCTAACTAGGTCACTAGTTTGGGCTAGTGACCCGGCTAGGCTTGCTGGGTTCAGCCCAGCCATATGGGATGAGCTGGACCCAGCCCCCCTAAAAAAATACAAGTAATATCGTTCGTTTTCTCCTGTATTTATTTTGTGGTTTTTGATTTTTATATTGTGAAAAAAAAAACAAATCTCGTATTTAGAATACCCGATTTTTGATGCAATGTGGCAAATATACATATATATAAAAAAATGTTTTCATTCATACGGCCAATGCCTTGACATATTTTGAATTTCCTCTTTAAAAAAAAAAACAAATATTCAAAGTTTAAAAGAAAATGTGTTTTAGCATGGATTTCTTAAACAAAAAAAATTATTTTCTTACATTCTGGATTTTACAACATGTTTGTAAAACTTTAAAGGGTGTTGACCAATATTTCAAAAAATATAAAATCTTAATTTTGGAGAATGCTACTTTATTCACCATTTATATTTGGATAAAGAAATCCCAAAGGGATTCATATCCAAAATATTATTGGGAATAACCTGTTATTATTCACTTTTAATGTTTGGATAAAAAAACCCAATTGCTTAATATCCAAAATATTTTTCGAGAAATAATAAGTCATCACACATCCTTGAAAGAAGCCTTGATTATAATTGAGGACATTTCAATTTTTGACTCCACGGTTTACGAACCATAAAAGTATGAAATACTAATGCAAAAAAGGGCTTTTAAAACACCTTGAATTTCCTTAGATTTCTAACTTAGTTATTTTGTTTCTCTTCCTTGCGATTTACGAGTTGCGAACACTTGAAATACTAAGGGAAAAATGACCTTTTAAGCACATTGAATCTCCTTAGATTTCTATCTTAGGTGTTTCTTAATTCATAGGTTGTAAATTTGGTTCAAATCAAACACAGATTTCAAGAGATCTGCATTGATTCTCCTTGGCACTCTATAGACATATCTAAATGTATGATTCATATTGGCTAAGGGTTCTTTCTTTTAGACTTTGAACCCAAGTTTGTTCATCATAGCAAACTTATCTTAGGAAAACTGATGGGATTAGAAAAATTAATACCATAGCAATTATAAACCAAACACCAAGCAGCTTACCTTAGGTAAGACATATTAGGGGTGCTAAAACCTTCCCTTTATGCAACCATTCCCTTGCCTTAGAGCTTTGAAGACCAATTAGGGTTCCTAGTGACCATAATACTAGGTGACGACTCTCTTTTTTCACAAAAACAAAGACCCCAAAATCAATTCCCCGCCACGGGAAAGGTCATCGCGACGTCAAGCTCTTGCGAGGGTGCGACAGTTTTCATCATCTCACGAAGATCATCACTAGATGACGACCCTATAACATTGGAATTGGAGTTTTGGAATGAGGGTGTTGTCTCATTTGATAATTCTGTTGGGGATGGAACTGTCGACCTTGATTACCTTATTGAGGCAGGTTCCCATATCGTAAGTTTGGATGATCTCTCCATCTGGGGTTGTATGTATTGGAAAAGGGATCATATTTATGTTGAGGTTGTCCGTTGAATCCTCTAGCAACTACATGAACCTATTCAATGTAATCTTCTTGCATTGTTGGGCACATATAAGAGCTATGTCCTTGTAAGGAACATATGCTACAAACTTTCATCTCATTTACTCGTTTGTTTGAGAAGTCTTCACGGGTGCCGAATTATTTCGAGTTGGTTGCCATGTTTGAGATCAATTAGCATGCAGCCTCGGTTGTCTAATCTACTAATGCCCCTCCACTTACAGCATCAATGATACTACGGTCAGTAGGCATCAATCCTTCATAGAAATATTGAACGAGCAGCTGATCGGGTATTTGATGATGAGGGCATTGAAAGCACAATTGCTCAAATCTTTCCCAATACTCGGAGAGTGTCTCACCATGATATTGCCAAATCCCACATATTTCTTTCCTTATGTTGGCAACTCAAGATGCTGGGAAATACTTCTCAAGGAAGATCTTCTTCATGGCATTCCAAGTTCCAATGGAACCTAGGAGAATAGAGAAAAGACATGTCTTTGCTGCCTCTTTTAAAGAGAAAGGGAAAGATTTCAACTTAACCAGTTCTTTGTCAACTCCATTTGGTTTCATGCCAATGAAAACCATATGAAACTCCTTGAGATGAGTATGAGGATTGATTAGTACTTAAAAGTGCATTTTTATCAAGATTTTATATCATCATTTTGCACTTGAAGTATCAATAACTCCTTAACTAGAGCATGTTTTATAATAACATGTCTAATAATATAAGATACCTTTAATTTATGGTAAATGTTCATCTTAAATGTAGGCCTATCACATAAATCAAATGATTGATTGATGAGTTTAACTACTGAAATTGAGAAGACAAAGAGAGGGCTAAACTTAGGAAAGAGATGTTAGTTCAGTCTAAACTGGAACACCATTCGGTTATTGGATCATAACTGGAGCTGTAGAACTTGGATTTAGGTATGGTTTATATGGATGGAAATAAGACATAGGCCTAAAACTTTCATGAGGAGTGCAAGATTCAAAACGACTGTTTTCAAGTTCAAATTATAGCAACAAAAGAGAAGTCGGAATATGTTCTGCAGCCCACACACTATTTAGTATTCAGCCCATATCTCGAGTTCTAGAAGTCCAAATGCACCGATTCTTTTTTAGTTGGAAAGCCGAGACAATTTCCCAGAACTTTCTTGAAGTCTATCTATTCAAATTCTAATGTTAGCAATGATGTTTTCTACAGACAAGAAGATAAGGATTGTTACCAAGTCAAGAGGTGGCCACCCACTCAACAATTAGTCATCAAATCAATAGTTTCAAATTTTGGCCTATAAAAGGAGGCATTTGCCATGCATTTAGGCATCTTGATTTTAAGATCAAGTTTATGTTCTTGCTCTCTCGTTTTATATTTTTGTAATGCTTAAGTTTTGCTTTCATTAATCTCTTGTTTATGCCTTTCATTTCCTTTACTATACTTATATAATCATGTTCTCCTCTTATTTATTTATGTTTCCCTTATTCATAATGTTCAGCTAAGTTTATTATGTCAAGGTGAAAAGGTTACATTAATGGTGTAAGAATAAGTATAATATAAACTTAGAAAATGTTGTAGACTTTTTAGGAAATCCTTATCATTTTAAGAAAATATGGCCGAAGAAGATAATCAGTCGCTTCATAATGAGAATAATCGTGTTAGAACACTTAGAAACCACATGAATCCCACAAGAACAAGTGCACCCTCATGTATAGTTTTCCCTCCTGATGCATCTCACTTCAATTTTAAGCCAGACATTATTCAACTTTTACCTTCTTTTCATGGCTTAGATCTAGAAAATCCATACTTGCATTTAAGGGAATTTGAGGAGGTTTGTAACACCTATAATGACTTAAATTGTAGCATGAACACCTTCAGATTAAAGCTTTTTCCTTTTTCATTAAAAGATAAAGCTAAAATGTAACATCCCCATATCCAGGATAAAGCAATGATCTCATGTTAATTGATAAACAAAGTGACTAATTTTATATATATGTCTATTCATGGTATTTGTATTAAGGTCTACTGAAATTTCGACAGAGTCTCCCCTATACCGGGAGGTCCCAAGTTCTCGACATACGACCTATTTACACTTTTAATATACCACATCTCCTAACTCAATTTAACTCAATCATCCTGCGTCTCAATCCCACAAACATCATCATTCATATCAACCACAATGTTTATGATATACATTATACAACAATTATCATTATGGATGGATAAAGATATAAACAAGCATACATGGAATATAGTTATACAAACTACAAAATTAAATTCATCTATTCAAGTTTAAACATCAATTATACAAATTGAGTTAAATAAAAGTTGTAATATTACCAAATATAAGGGTACACTCCCTAGAATCTAAATTACAAAAAGTGAACCTAAGCTAGAATCTACTCCTGTCATGCATGCGATGATCCTAAAAACAAAATACATATTATTGAAATATGAATATCACAATAATATAGCAATACAAATATCCAACAATTTAAAAAGGCAAACATGCATTCATATTTTATTCACTTCTCCCTTTTGGTTTTCGTTGGGGACCTTTTCTCCTTCAACTACTAAAAACCACTTCCTCTTCCATTATCAACCTCCATTCAAGATCTCATAAAACCACCCATGATTATTTTCGCTTAACACATTACCGATACCAATTTCACTGTTATCATCATCACCCCGTAGGAGTCGATGCAAGGTGATCCCCTTACCCGGGATCCTAACATACTCTAAATGTATGCTAGTCAATACATGGTGATCCCCTTACCCGAGATCTTAACATGCACTATATGCATGCTAGTCAATACATCTTGATCCCCTTACTCGAGATCCTAACATACACTAAATGTATGCTAGCCAATACATGATTGATCCCCTTATTTGGGATCCTAACATACACTAAATGTATACTAGTCAATATATCTTGATCCCCTTACCCGAGATCTTAACATACACTAAATGTATGTTAGTCCAAACATGGCGATCCCTTTACCCGGGGTCCCAACATATACTAAATGTATGCTAGTTCACGCCCCAAATCACACTTCTCATATTTCCTTATCAATGATAATTTTATCACTTGGCAATTCACATAACTCACCTTGAATACACATACATTCAGAATACTATCTAAAATATCGGCATCATTACGCAAACTCTTCCTCCTTTCTTCTAATATCCATCGTTCGGTAATTCACATCTCACATCAATAACATATTAAGTTATAGAATTTAACTAGAAAGTATAGGTGCGGATCACCTACCTGCAATAGAATCTCTACTCGTGCCCTCCTGCTGCTGCTGTTGCACCACGCCTTTGGTCCCTCTTGCAAATCACAGGTTTATCTCATAAATTTTCCTCACTTAAGGAAATGTTTTATAATAACCATATCAACAACCAATAAGTCTTTCTTTCAGTTATTTCTTAATATTTTATGTTTTTCTCATTTCACCCATTAATATTGTTAATCTTTGTTCAATCCCAGTTATCATTCCTTTCTTTATATTTGGATTGTTATTGTCCAATTGTTACTGTCTTGTTTTTGAACTATTATTGTCTGTCCTCTCCTCAGATTTTTTTACTATATCTGGAGTTATATGAATTAAGAAGAACCTAGTTCTGCCTCTAAGATAGTCAAAATTGCTCATCAACAAACACTTGGACTGTTACTGTCCAACTGTTACTGTCTCATTTTTTAATTGTTACTGTATGTCCTCTCCTCAGATTTTTTTACTATATCTAGAGTTATAGAACTCCGATTCAAGCGAGATTAGTCTCGTTGGAAAGCTAAGACATGAGGCTACAAATTAAATGATTAAGAAGAACCTAGTTCTGCCTCTAAGATAGTCAAAATTGCTCATCAATAAATACTTGGACTGTTACTGTCCAACTATTATTGTCTTGTTTTTGAACTGTTACTATCTGACCTCTCCTTAGATTTTTAATTATATCTAGAGTTATAGAACTCCAATTCAAGCGAGATTAGTCTCGTTGGAAAGCTAAGACATGAGGCTACAAGTTCTATGGATTAAAAAGAACACAGTTCTGCCTCTAAGATAGTCAAAAATTGCTCATCAACAAACACTTGGACTGTTACTGTCTTGTTTTTGAACTGTTACTGTCTGACATCTCCTCAAATTTTTAACTATATCTGGAGTTATAGAACTCTGATTCAAGCAAGATTAGTCTCGTTGAAAAGCTAAGACATGAAGCTACAAGTTATATGAATTAAGAAGAACCTAGTTCTAATTCCCTCATCCTCCAATCCAAAATCTTACTGAAAGTAAGGAGACGAGTTTGTCCAGACTCGTCACCCCCTCCCCTTCACACATAACTTTCACAAACTACATTTTCTGGGTAAATTATCATGGTTTCACGTCCCCAATCACATACCGCACATAAATTAACTTAATTTTAACAAGAAATATTTTTCCCCCAATTCATGTCTAAGAACCGTAATCTATAATTTACATCAAGGCATCAATTCATTATCGAATTTGAAATGACTTATAAGATCATGTTTAGAACACCTTACTCGGTACAAATTAAGGTTTTGATCTTCAACCAGCTGAAGATTTTTTCAACTCCCTCCTTTCTTAACTAATGATAGCCAGCCCTCCATCTTCTCTTCTTGTTCAATTTCCTTGTTAATCCCTTGCCCACAAGTGTTTATTCCATCTATAAACCCTTAATCTTTGATGGTTTTCTTGAAATTTTGGTGTTTCTCTCTTGATTTTGCAAGAATGAATACAAAAACTCTCTCTTTTCTTTCTTATGATTTCTGTAAATTTTGATGAGGATAGGAGTATTTATGCCCTATAATTTTTCTTATTTGCATTTAGGCCCCTACATCTTTCTTTTTTTTTCTTCTTATAATTAAGTTATACCTCTTTTCATTTCTTATAATTTCACCCCACAACTTTTAGTTTAGTTTATTTTTTATAATTTAATCCAACCCTCAACATTTTTGGGTTGATTTATAATGTCTCGAAATATTTCGTCCAGAAACTTATATCCAAAAATTTCTGAATTCCCGTTTTTATTTAACCATATGCATGAATTTCTTCACTTTTATTTCTCATGTAGTTAGTTTGCAATCCAAGAAACCTTTATTTTTCCCCGGGGTTTACATAAAACATGGCTACAAAATCTGAGGTCAGGATCCATTCATGCTTGGGATGAAATGCAACAACAATTTTTAAAGAAGTTTTTCCCTTCTCACAGAACAAACTCTTTCAAAAGACAAATCACCACATTTACTCAAAAGCTAAGAGAAACATTTTACCAGTGTTGGGATAGGTATAAAGACTTGCTTAATACATGTCCTCATCATGGTTTTGAAACATGGAGATTGATCTCACACTTTTATGAAGGTTAACACCTAAAGATAGGCAAATGGTGGAATTGATGTGCAATAGAACGTTTAAAGATAAAAGACCTTGATGAAGTAATGGAGTACCTATACTTGTTAGTTGAAAATGCTCAAAATTGGGACACTACAAGCACTTATGAGGCACGAGGTAAAACTCAACCTCATACATCTATTGGAGGAATGTACAACCTTAGGGAAGATCATGACCTCCAAGCCAAGTTTGCATCTTTAGCTAGAAAAGTCAAGGCACTTGAATTTAAAAAGAGAGGTCAATTAAAATCTGTTCAAGACATTGTGTGTCAAATCTATGAAACGAATGAACATGAAACCAATGATTGTCCAACTTTGCCTTCTTTCAAGGAATGTCTCCATGAACAAGCCAATGCTTTAAACAATATCCAATGGCCAAATCAGAATCCATACTCATAAACATATAACCCTGGTTGGAGAAATCACTCAAATTTCAGTTGGAAAAGTGGTAACAATAATGCACAAACTTCACAACCACCATTTCAAGCACACCATAATTTCCAAAATTCTCATGGATATGCACCTCCTTATGTTCCCCCTCCTAGAAGAAATCTTAAGGAAACATTGCATGCATTCATTGAAAAGCAAGAGACAATCAACACTCAACTTGCTCAAAGCATGACAGATTTTAAAGATACTCTTGCAAAATTCACATATGCTCTTAGTTTTCAGGAGAAAGGTAAGTTTTCATCTCAACAACAACAAAATCCCAAAAGGCAATACAATTCAAGTGCAAGCAGCTCCGGAAGCCAACACATGGATCAAGTCCAATCATTCATTACTCTTCACAGTGGTAAGGTTATTGAAAAACTCATTCTTGAACCTTGTAAGAAAGATGATGAGTCAATCTCTGAGGGTAAGGAAGGGGTTAAACCTGAACATTGCAAAGAAAAGACTGATTCCCCACCAATACTTCCATTTCCTTATGCTATAACCAAACAAAAGGAAGTCAATCATGATTCTGAAATCTTTAAAACTTTTAAACAAGAAGAAATCGAGGATGAAAAAGGCACCAAAAATGTTGTCGCGGATCATTTGTCAAAATTGACAATAGATTTGACATCTGACATCACACGAATTGATGATTACTTTCTTGATGAATCTTCACTTTCTATTGCTTCAATACCTTAGTCTGCTAATATTGATAATTTCTTGCTTCATAATTTTTGCTACCTCATTTGGATACCCAAGACAAAAGAAAGTTTTTGAGCGATGTGCAGAACTTTTATTGGGATGACCCTTACTTATTCAAATATTGTCCTAATCAAATATATCAAAGATGCATTCTTGATAATGAGGTAAGTAGTGTCATTAAATTTTGTCATTCCGAGACATGTGGGGGTCATTTCTTGTCAACAAAGATGATTGCAAAAATCTTACAATGTGGATTTTATTGGCCCACCATGTTCAAGGACACACATGCGTTCTGCAAAACCTGTGAAAATTGTCAAAAGTTAGGATTTATTTAAAAAAATAAAGAGTCTTTAGATAATCTTTTATTGACTCTTGGGACGTACCTTAATGGAGATGTGCATCGTGCAATTCATGATTTATGGCCTCATTTTCATAAAGAACATGCTCGACATAGTTTTGGGAATCTGACTAAAAAAGACCTTGTTTGCCAGTTTTTAAGAAAACTGGATGGGAAGCTTATCCCCAACCCATAGAGGGTGTTTAAACCGTTCTTGGACGTAAAACCAAGGGAAGGTGTGAGCTACAATCACAATTACAATTTAAGCCTTAGTGTGTAAGAACTTGTATCTTTTGGTTTTATTAATAGCATAATATTTGTGTTTTATTGTTTCTTATATATGTTTAAGTGTGTTTCAAGTTTGTCAGTAGTCATTGTTTCAGGTGATGTCTTTTATACTCTATCTTTCTACTTTAGAACAATGAGGACAATGTTTCATTTTGGTTAGAGGGAAAGGGTCGTAGTTGACAAAAAAAAAAACACTAACTTACTAACTTTTTTTTTTTGCTATTATTAGAACCATTTGATAAAACTGTTGTTATTAGGATAGCAGAGTAAGAGAGAATTTTATTGACTCTTAAAATGCATCTTAGTAAACATTTTCCAATGGTTATTTGCAATATTCATAACAATGTTTTATCACACACTTCTCATGAAATATTCAGATTTACAAACTCTCGCATTGTTATCACTTGATTCTGCTCATATACTCATTTAACAAGTATTCTTAAACTTTTATTTTCACACACACTTTAACATATGATTGTGAGTTGCACATTGGATTATTACATTAATTATGTTCTTTTGTTAGAGGTAACAACTAAGGGAAAGGGCTAAGATATAATTCGTAAAAAAAAATTAAATATAATATTGATGATAATAAAAACGTAGATAAGTTTGGTTTCATAGCCTCCCTAACCTAAGCAATTAAGGCTGAAGGGGTGTTTTAACACCTAATACCCTAAAGTCAACTGACTTGAGAGCTATTGGCCTTGTGCTTGTTACATGGGTTGAGGAGAAAAGCTTAAGGGAATCAAACATTGCACTATCTACGTATCAGTATATGCAACCTGAGTTACTAAGCTCGTAAGGGTGTCTCAACACCTAATGCCCTAAGACCAACTAGTCTGAGAGTCATTAGCTGAAAGCTCGTTACATGGGTTAAAGATGCATTGTGTTTTAAGTTATATGTGTGTGTGTGTGTGTGTGTGTGTATAAAAGAAAAAAAAGATAACAATCCCAACCCAAGGAAGTTAACCCTAAACATTAGAACAAAATTGTGTTTTGATCTAAGCAAAGCCCCATAACTATATGTTGATATATTGAGCACAAAAGGAAAGTTTATTAATATCTTGTTTAAGAAGTATGAAGTAGATATATAAATTTAATGAGAGTTTGTTTATTTGGATAGATTAATAGAAGTTGAATGATGAATGTCTTGCTTTGTGGAACTTGCAAACTGTTTTTCTATTTTAATGCTTTGATTACTAGGGACTAGTAATAAGCTGGTTGAGGGGTGTGATTAGTACTTAAAAGTGCATTTTTATCAAGGTTTTATATCATCATTTTGCACTTGAAGTATCAATAACTCCTTCACTAATGCATGTTTTATAATAACATGTCTAATAATATAAGATACATTTAATTTATGGTAAATGTTCATCTTAAATGTAGACCTATCACATAAATCAAATGATTGATTGATAAGTTTAACTACTGAAATTGAGAAGACAAAGAGAGGGCTAAGCTTAGGAAAGAGATGCTGGTTCAGTCCAAACTGGAACACCATTCGGTTATTGGATCATAACTGGAGCTGTAGAACTTGGATTTAGGTCTGGTTTATATGGATGGAAATGTAAGACATAGGCTTAAAACTTTCATGAAGAGTGCAAGATTCAAAATGACTGTTTTCAAGTTCAAATTGTAGCAACAAAAGAGAAGTCGGAATATGTTCTGCAACCCAGACACTATTTAGTGTTCAGCCCATATCTCGAGTTCTAGAAGTCCAAATGCACCGATTCGTTTTTAGTTGGAAAGCTGAGACAATTTCCCAGAACTTTCATGAAGACTATCTATTCAAATTCTAATGTTAGCAATGATGTTTTCTACAGACAAGAAGATAAGGATTGTTACCAAGTCAAGAGGTGGCCACCCACTCAACATTTAGTCATCAAATCAATAGTTTTGAATTTTGGCCTATGAAAGGAGGCATTTGCCATGTGTTTAGGCATCTTGAGTTTCAAATCAAGATCATATTCTTGCTCTCTCTCTTTATATTTTTTGTAATGCTTAAGTTTTGCTTTCATTAATCTCTTGTTTATGCCTTTCATTTCCTTTATTATACTTATATAATCATATTCTCCTCTTGTTTATCTTTGTTTCTCTTATTCATAATGTTCAGCTAAGTTTATTATGTCAATGTGAAAAGGTTACACTAATGGTTTAAGAATAAGTATAGTATAAACTCAACATGGACTTTAATGTTTGATACTAACATGTTTTGTATTTATTATCTTACTCACTCTTAATACCTTGCTTGTTAAATGGTTAATCTAGATTTGTGTTGAACAACCCTTGGTACAACAAATACTTGGCACTTTCATAGCCCAGCTGTATGGTATAACCGACACCTGTGCTATGAAAGGAACTTGATTTGTTGTTAACATAAGTTATCACCATGAATACCTGACAACATTTACAAGTATTGGCATTACTCAAATAAGATAATTAATACAATCATGTTAATAAATTATAATCCAATTGGAACCTCCTTTGTGTGTGGTTTCCAGTTGAGTAAAAAAAAGAGTTTATACTATACTCGTTTGAAATACCATTAGTGGATCCTTTAACCTTGACAATTGTTTTATATTTGTTTAAATCGTTACATCAATATCACATCTCAAAGCTCTCTTCAACTCCTTTTCTGTTATTATCTATTTCTTTATTTGTAGTTATACAGTTAACCTCCCTATGGTTCGACCCCGGTCTTGTCGGGTTATTTATTACTTCGACACTCCTACATTTGGGAGAAGACATCAACTCTTTGATCATGTCAAGGATCTTCTCCTGCAAGACCATTGAATGTTGGTAGCAAATGTATAAAACCAATTTTGAGCTCGAAGTTTACATTATTGTCGATGTTTATGCATAATGGTTGATTTTTCATGTTAGGAGCAGCAAGCTCCTTGAGTGTTTGTTGTCGTGCGACAGCCATGGTGTTGACACGAGCTTCCTTTCATAACCAACATAAAGTGTTTTCTATTTCGAGATCCACCTATACTTGACTCTGGTTAGTAGAATGGGTTACAAACATAAATTGTCAAGAAAACTCAAAAGAAACCAACCACATAAGAGATAAAAAAACAATGCAAATTGTACGAAAATCCAATGCTAGAAAACTAAAACTGCCTAAAAACCCTAAAAAAGAGTGGAATTTGGCCTCGATAGGGTAGGGCTAAAGGCCATGGGCCACTAGTTTTGTTCATAATGTTGTTTCCCTTTAGGAAACAAAAGGCTGATATCTAATTCCACAAACAAAATCTGTTTTGAACAGTACCGTTGTCGTAAATGAATAGTACCACCGCAAGCAAAATTTTGTTTCTCTTTTTTTTTTAGAAAAATAAATAACAATCACAGCAAATAAAAATAATAGCATAAGAATCAACTAAAATTACTTCCCCGACAACGACGCCAAAATTTGATGTGATGTCGCGGTCACAAAAATTAATTACCTTGGCTTAAAACATAACACACAATATAGTATAGAGCAAGCAAGGGGTCGATCCCACGAGGAAGGTTCAAGTCAGATTTTAATGTTGTATGATATGCAACTGGAGGGGTTGTGAAGTTATCTATGCTAAAACAAAAGAAAACAGAAAACTATCAAGCGAAATTAAATAAAATCAGAATATAATCAAGATAACAAATATTGGTCACAAGTAAACATCCAACTACATAAATAAGAAAATTGATCATGGAAATGAAACATCAATTTATATTCTAAATATGTATCTCTTCTTAACATTGGTTAGTTAACGAATCTGTCGTATAACTAACCCTAGCCATCAAACAACCATAGTGTCCGCACTAGTAATTTAATTCAATGGCAGCCTTAAAAACTAGATAAGTTGATTTATCAAGAAAACATAAATGTCTGGAGTCTCTGTTTGATTTGATTGAATGTTCTTCCTAAAATAATAACGTAGATCCACCACAATTATTAAACTCAGTTGCTTCACAAGTTCATATACCACAACTCTGGTTTTGATATCAAACTTAGCAATAGATTGTCTACAATAATAACTTAGAGTCCGCTTTAGCAATTAAAATAAACAATCATAGAAAAAATAAGCATTGGAGAATAAACATATTCATCATATAAACTGAAAAGAAAAGGTAAAATAAATCTCACAGTTCTTGAAATCCGAAGGTTTTCATGTCCTTGCAACTAAGAAAAAGAGTTTAGCCTTACATGTTTGTTGAACAACTAATAAAAAAAAAGGAGGAATGCATAATTTTTAGTTTCTTAGAGGAAGGGGGTGTTTTTCTTTTCTTGGCTAGCTGCCTCCCTTCTCTTCCCTCATTCTTTTTATATCATAGGAAACCCTAGTCTCTATTTTACAAAATAGTCCTTTCTTAAGTAGACAATTTACATTTAAATACTTTAATAACTATTTTCCTAAAAAAAAGAAATAGCCTAACATGAAATCTTCAAGCTTTGACTTAGAGGAGCTAAATTGCTAAAATAAAAACTTGGATGTCAGTTTAGATGCCTCTAAATATAATTTGGACTCATTTCTTCACGAAACCTGTTTGTTGGCAGAATTCAATTATTTTTGGCTGAAATACTATCTCCCTCATATGACATTATTTTTTGCTGAAATTTGGAGTGTTGATATGTATTTGAGTCTGGAATCCAAAAACATTGAGTTTGCATCAACTAGACTTATGTAGCTCAAGATATTCAAGTTGGAATGATCAAAGGTCAATTTTGGCAGATTGGAAGATTTGACTTTGAAGGTTGCAATTTCCATGCTCTTCCTTATTTTATTTTCTTTCTTTAGATTTCCAGAAAGGTATGGATGTTATCTTTTTAATGCCACTAGAATCACTTCATTTTGACCTCTAGAACTCACGCTCTACATAAAACATCTACTGAAGGTCAAATCTGTCAATTACCTCCAATTTACTCCCTTTTGCATCTTTCATCCAAAAGTGCCTCCAAAACATAAAACAAAGAATATCAAGCCATTATATATAAAAAAAAATAGGCAAAACACTAGGTAATTGTGGGTGAAACTATCCAATATATGGTTACATCACTGTCCTCCTCAGGATCCTCTTCCACCAACCTGTCTAGATCCTTCTGGGGTGAAACTCCCACTTCTCCTCTGGAACTGTCCTGATGACTGCCCACTCTCCCCTTTCTTTGGGAGAGGAGGTCTCCTAGTCAAAAACCCAAAATCTCTCCTCTTAGCTCCAGTTGCTTGACTATGCTCGACCACTAGCTTCGGAGCATCCCTTATTACCCTCTCTGTACCCTGAGCAACCCGTATCAATTTCGGAACAGACGGAAACTGCATGGCTATCAATATCATCCTCAACTCCTACCTCAGTTGATCACAGAACCTATCCACCCTGTAGCGCTCTGTGGGAAGGTAAGTGGAGGTAAGTGGAGGCAAAAGCTGCTAAGTCCTGGAATATCCTTTTATACTCTAAAACTGTCAAATCTCCCTACCTCAAATCCAAAACTCTTGTTCCCAAGAATAGTACCTCTCCTTAAACTTTTCACAAAAGTCCCTCCATCTCAATACCTCCCCCAATCTCCTCTCTCTAATGGTCTTTCACCAAGAGTGGGTACTTTCAATCAATAGCTGAGTACGCATTTGGGATTTCCTCAAGAAGATCCCACAGAGATTTATATTGATAATCGATCAGCGATTGCATTAGCAAAGAATCCGGTGTATCATGAAAGAAGTAAACACATTGATACACGTCATCACTTTATCCGAGAACATTTGAAGAACAAAGAAGTTGAACTGATATCATGCAAGACAAATGATCAAATTGCACATATCTTTACAAAGCCATTGAAGGGAGAAATATTTATCAGATTGAAGTTCATGCTTGGCATGACGTCCCTTGATTGAGTTTAAAGGGGGAATTTGTTGAAGTAAACTCAATCTAGAAGGTCAAGGAAGGCAACCACCACTTGCAACCACTAGTTGTCACCACCCAACCACCACTTGCAACTGCCAGCCACCAGCTGTATGCCACCAGCCGCCAGCCGCCTTTACACTTGAAGTTTGATTTTTCTTACTTTCAATTTGTGTATAAATAGGCAGCTAAGTTAATGTTATTATGTGTGGAGAGATTAGAGAGAAACACTAGAGAGAAAGAGAGGGTGTATTGAGCTCTTGTTTAGTTATTGTAAGCTTCTTATTGTTAAAATAAAACAGTGTGTTTTATCCCCTTTGAGTGTTTCAAAGCCACCACCAGTGGTTTCTCCCACTAACAGTTGGAAGAGAAAATGGTTGATTGTGAGAAATCACAGTTCCAAGGATTTTTATCAGAAATTTGATAGAAGAGAGATTCATGGCATATGCAACATGAGATGATATTGTGTTCGGTTCAAAACAAGCCCCGCCTGGTTGGATCGGACCATGGTCAATCCCTCATCCACGAACAAAATCCAGATTAGCCTGCAACTGTGCATCTGATACACCAGACGTAGGCACACACCATGTTGCTTTGTTTGTTCGGGTTTGGAGATGGTGTTGCTGGAGTTTTTGGTTTAGTCAAAGTCTTAAAAGCATAATAGATCAAGTTAATAAAACTTTATAAACTACTGTTACGATGGAGATGAACCGAAAGAAATAGTGGCACACCGTAAAAGTGTAAATCGAGCACTTAACTTTTCTTTTCTTTTTCTTTTTGGCTAAATTGTTTTTTTTTAAATAAAAAAATTAATAATAATACTCAACCAACAAATATCTCCTGAACTGATTTTTCAATTATTTTTCAATTTACTCCTAAACAATAGATTCGACAGAGAAACTTATAAAATAAAGAGAAAAACCTTAACTCATCTTCATCATCTCTTTACAACTTCTTATTCTAAGTTTGCAAGTCATAAAAGAAAAGGCAAATCAAAGAAAGTCCTATAAACCCATACAACAATTCGAAATTGAAAATCCTAATTAAATAAACTTTGTTGCTGCCGCTGTTGATGTTGATGGTGCTCGTGCAATTACACGTACAATTGCAGGTGCTCATGCTGCTGTTATTATTGATGGTGCTGGTGGCTGCTGCTAGTAGTGGTTGTGATGCTGCTGCTAATGAGTTGGTCTGTTTCAATAAATTAAAGAATTGAATATTTCTTTCTTCCTTTTGTTATCATTATAAATAGAGACATAGAGAGTGATTAAAAAGATGTCATGGGCTGGGTTTTTTTTTTTTGGTTAATTTCCTAACAGAACAAGCCTATTCCAAAAGTCATAATGTTTAGGATAGAAAAACAGGAAAGCTCAGGAATAGAACAGTTGGCTGTTGAAAACTCGAAATACCAATGAAATGCACATAAATTTTGTTCTTACCTGGCTACTTGTAGAGAGTCCAACATCATAAACCTAAAGAAAAAATAAACTGAGCTGACAGAGTGTTTTGTAAATGAATATTCAGTTTGTTTTTCAACGTGAACAACTAGGCTGTACAAGTGAAGTATTTAAACTTAAAAATCCCATGAAATCTGGTTGATAGCAGTGCTGATTTATTGTGATGACAGCTTCATGGCAGAGGAGTTTGTTACGATAATAGCTTGATAATAGGGAATTTGACAGCAGAGTATCCCTGTAAGTTTGTTGAACTACCATGCAGAGTTACTGGAAGTTTGAACTTGCCGAAGTTATAGGCTTGATTGGATTGTCATCTTGGTTTGAAAATATTGTCGTTAGAGCTCCAAGATCACTCAGCTTCTCTCCAGTGATTGATGCTAGATTGTGAGAGTCACCACCCTTTTTTCTCCAATAATCTCGTGTATCCTTATTTCTCCATTGACTCTCACAATTGTTGGCAGTGCCAGCAGTGCCAAGTTGCAATAGGTGGTTAACACCCTCCCGCAAACTTTGTCGGGGCTGGAGGCAAAGTTTGTTGCGAAAATATTGAAGAGCCGCTTTTGACATTGGTTTGGTGAAGAGGTCAGCAACTTGATTAACTGAGGAGATATGTTGAGTGACAAGCAGTCCACGGGCAACACGTTCACGCACAAAATGATAATCCAACTCGATATGTTTGCTTCGGGCATGGAATACCGGATTTACTGTCATGTGAAGTGCGCTTAGATTGTCACAGTAAAGTATGGGAGGAGATGATAATGTGATGCGAAGATCTTTGAGAATGAAAGCCAGCCATGTGAGTTCTGCCGTTGTATTAGCCATTGCACGATATTCTGCTTCTGTGCTTGATCGGGAAATTGTGTGTTGTTTTTTTGCACACCATGAGATAAGATTTCCTCCAAGGAATGTACAATAGCCAGTAGTGGATCGTCTCGTTGTAGTGCACCCTGCCCAATCTGCATCTGAGAAAGCAAATAGATCAAGTGTAGTGTGTGAAGAAAAATGTAATCCCATTTCAATTGTTCCTTTGACATATCGTAAAATGCGTCGAACCATTTTTAAATGTGTCATTGTGGGAGCATGCATGAATTGTGATACATAATTAACACTAAATGATAGATCAGGACGAGTGAGTGTAAGATATTGTAAAGCTCCAACAATTCCTCGATAGTAACTTGGGTCTTCCATGAGAATATCATTGGAAGATATTTTTGTTTTAGCTTCAAGAGGAGTACTCATGGGCTTACAGTCAACCATATTTGATCGTTCAAGTATTGTCAATGCATAATGTGACTGGGATAGATGAAGGCCACTTGTTGTTGGTGTGATTTCCATTCCAAGAAAGTGGTGTATAGGTCCTAAGTCTTTCATTGCGAATTCACTGCTTAGCACCATAATAAAATTGGATACCAGTGCTGGAGTTGATCCTGTGAGCAGCATGTCATCTACATAAAGGAGCAAAATCAGTGAGCCATAATCTGAATGGAGAACAAACAAAGAAGGGTCAGATAAACTACAGAAAAAACCATATTTAAGAAGAAATGCACTGAAACGATCAAACCAAGCACGTGGTGCTTGTTTAAGGCCATAAAGAGCTCTTTGAAGTTTGCAGACATGTGTCGGATGTTGAGAGTCTGCCATTCCTGGTGGTTGTTGCATGTAAAGATCTTCAGAAATTAAGCCATGCAAGAACGCATTTTTTACATCCAATTGTCGAATGGGCCACTTCTGAACAAGAGCTACAGTAATTATCATGCGTATTGTTCCTGGTTTGATAACCGGAGAAAAGGTTTCGGTGTAGTCTACTCCATCAATTTGATGATACCCTTTTGCAACTAAACGTGCTTTGAGTCGATCTAGAGAACCATCTGGTTTGAGCTTTGATTTAAACACCCATTTGGAACCAATGACATTCATTTTTGGTGTTCGTGGAACCAATTTCCAGGTCTTATTTTGATATAGTGCTACCAGCTCTTCCTCCATTGCTGTTCTCCAACCAGGATGTGCCAGTGCAATTTTAATATTCTGGGGCTCACGGGGTATATTAGCTGAGGTGCTAGTGGTTAAGGCATATTTAGGATTTGGCTTTACTATACCCTGTTTAGACCGAGTGACCATGGAATGAGCCAGCGGTGCTAAAGAACTAAGATTTTGTGGGGAGGATTCTGATGTTTCACTGATAATTAGAGGAGGAATTTCATGTGCTGACCCGTGAGACTCTTGATACCCTTGTGATAGAGATGTGTCTGGTGAAATTGTGTTGTGAGCAAACTCATTATCGGCATTAATCTCTGGACTAGTCTGGGACGCAACAACAGGATAGTGCTGTTGTGACTCTGTGGGATTTGCAGATGGGGAGAAGTTTTGTGGAGTACAAATGTCATTTGGCAGTAACAGACTTTGACATGGAGGTGAGGCAGAGTCCGTAATTGCTCCTGCAGAGGAAGAGATATTAGTATGTGGTAACCAAGAATCAAAAATACTAATTACTTGTGGTTGATTGGTTGTCTTGCAAGATTTTTTAATAGGCTTATATGGAAAAATTAATTCATCAAAGACAACATGACGAGAGATGAAAATTTTTTTACTTGTTGGATGAAAACACTTATAAGCTTTATGTTTTTCACTATAACCTACAAAAATGCATGGAAGTGTTTTTGGATCAAATTTGTGTTTCCGTATATCCCAAGTGTAGGGAAAGCATTTAGATCCAAATGCTCTGAGTGAGGAGTAATTTGGGTGTGTCTCATGAAGTGCAAAATATGGTGTTTCAAAGTTGAGAGCAGAAGAAGGTAAGCAATTCATAAGATATACTGCCGTGGTGAAGGCCTCTATCCATAAGAATAAGGGTGCTCCACTGTGAAACAACATAGTCATTCCTAATTCTCTTATGGTCCTATGACGCCTCTCAACTATACCAGTTTGCTCAGGAGTATATGGTGATGATATCTGATGAACAATGCCTGTAGAAAGAAAATGAGTCAGTAGTTTTGAATTGATGAACTCACCACCTCCATCTGAATGAAATATTTTAATTTGCTTGTTAAACTGTCTTGTAACATATTTTTCAAAAGCTAAGTATGCATTAAAAAAATCAGATTTGTTACGCAAAGGAATAATCCAAGTATACTTAGAAAAATCATCTACTAAACAAGCATAATATTTAAATTTTGCAATTGATAAAACAGGTGCTGGTCCCCATAAATCACAATGAATTTTTTCAAAGATACCAGTACTTGTATGTTCTGATTTAGAGAAAGGTAAACGACTAAGTTTTCCTAGTTGACAACTATCACAAAGATGTTGTAATTTTATTGTCCCTACGACATCAATAAGTCCTTTATTTTTTAGCATTTGTAATGCTGAAGACTGTGGGTGGCCTAGACGTTGATGCCAAACTTCTGCTGTGCCTGATTTGAACCGATGAGAGAAATACAATTCTGGTGAAGCAGGTAGTACGTAGAGATCACCCTTGCGTTTCCCTATTATCACTGCTTGTCCTGTTTCCCGTTCCTTAACACAAAAATCAACATTAGAAAACTCACAATTAACAGGAAATTGATTAGTTAGTTGGCTTACGGAAAGTAAATTTTTTGTTAAGTTTGGAACCAGTAGAACATCATTGAGAGGTAAGGCAGACGTTTTTTGTTTTATACAAGTATCACCAATTGCAAGAATTGGCATGGAAGACCCATCTCCGATTAGTACAGAGTCAGCACCAGAGTATTTACGAATGTTTGTTAACATACCTGGCTTACCTGTCATATGGTTGGAAGCTCCAGTGTCTGTTGTCCATTCGGTGTCAGCAATGGTGGTGTCCAAAGTGAGTGCTGCAAGTGCTTGTGGAATTTCATCTTGTTGAGCAGGTTTCTTTGGCACCCACCAGCATATTTTAGCAACATGGCCTGTCATCCCACAATACTGGCATTGTTGATCACGGTATTTGTCCCTCTCTGTTGGTGTCATGCGACGCTCACCAGGTGGTGGAGGTCTACGTTGTGAGTTTGAGGAAGAGGAGTCCCTTCGCTGTTGAGCTTGGAATCCACGACCATTAGAAGTGAATTTTTGTGAGGGTCCACGATAGCCTGAAGAGTTTGATTGTGAACGTTGTTGCTGCTGTCCATAAAAAGCCAATTGATGAGTGAGAGAAGGAGCTGTGATGTCTGTGTGATTAGAGAACCAATTACGCCTTTGATCAAAGTTTTGGAGTTGTGAGACCAACTCAGAGTATGATGGCCTGGGGGGTTTCAACATGGTTGTTGTGAATGTTTCATAATGAGGACCAAGGCTGGTGAGAAGGTAGAAGACCTTTTCTTGGTCTGGTACGGGCTTTCCAATGGCTGATAAGTTGTCACAGAGACCTTTGAAGGTTCGAATGTGTTCTGTGATTCTTGTGTTGTCTTCCTTTCGAAGGTAGGTTACTTGTTGTCGTAGTGTGAACTCACGTTCTTGTGAGTCTTGCGCATATGCATTTTTGAGAGCCTCCCAAACAGCATGAGCTGTGTCGAGACCAACAATGAGTCCGAGAGTTTCCTCTGAGAGTGTTCCAATGATCCACCCTCGAAGGAGACGATCTGACTTACGCCATGCTATAAAAGCATCTGTTAATTGTGGGGTTGAGTTTTCTATATTTGTGTATTTTGTTGGAGCAGGATCTTCATTTGTGAGATGCCCAACCATTTCTTGACTCTCAGCAAGAGCCAGTGCTTGTTCACGCCACAAGGGGTAATTGTTTGGAGTGAGTCGGAGGGTGATGAAGTTCCCAACATTGAGTGACAAGGTAGTCATTGTGGAATAAATGAGCGGAAGATAAGAAGGAAGATGAAGAGAGGATAAGTTGTAGTATCTGTGATAGGTTGTGCCTAGTGTTCACAAAGGCTCTGATACCATAAAGAAAAAATAAACTGAGCTGACAGAGTGTTTTGTAAATGAATATTCAGTTTGTTTTTCAACGTGAACAACTAGGCTGTACAAGTGAAGTATTTAAACTTAAAAATCCCATGAAATCTGGTTGATAGCAGTGCTGATTTATTGTGATGACAGCTTCATGGCAGAGGAGTTTGTTACGATAATAGCTTGATAATAGGGAATTTGACAGCAGAGTATCCCTGTAAGTTTGTTGAACTACCATGCAGAGTTACTGGAAGTTTGAACTTGCCGAAGTTATAGGCTTGATTGGATTGTCATCTTGGTTTGAAAATATTGCCGTTAGAGCTCCAAGATCACTCAGCTTCTCTCCAGTGATTGATGCTAGATTGTGAGAGTCACCACCCTTTGTTCTCCAATAATCTCGTGTATCCTTATTTCTCCATTGACTCTCACAATTGTTGGCAGTGCCAGCAGTGCCAAGTTGCAATAGGTGGTTAACAAAACCATGGTGAGATCAGTCTTGAAAAGTCCAAATGATCGCTCAGAACCAGGTCCAGGTTTCAAGTCTTCGTCATAAAGAGCAAAGAGGTATGTATCCACTGATTTTCCTGGCATGAGTGGAGTGCCCACCATCGATCGAAGGTGTGCAATCAAATTGCCATTGTAAGCCTTGGCATTCTCAATGCTTGGCCCTACGTCGTTGTCATCTCCTTTAAATGGCCATCCAGTCTCAGCCACCACAATCTCAACATTCTTAAATCCCATAGAATTCAGTGCAGAATAAACTGCATCCACCTGCAATTGATTAAACTACTTGTCAGTAGCAATTTTATTCGATCATCTATTGATACAAAATTTACGCACTTGCATTCTGATTTACTCTCACCTGAGCATCGAACATGTTCATGTACTTGATCTTAGTGTTTCCATCCGTTCGTCCTGCATTCGGCTGGAAAAGGCAAAAAGCAAGAGTCTCAGGCCTTGTATCGCTTCTGTAGGCATAGTAAGGGTAGGGATTGATTGCGAAAGGCGAACCATTCGCACTATTAAACTCCAACAAGCCCTTCATCAGATCCCCATAACTTGGATCAAAGCTTCCAGAAGAAGGTGGCTCAGACTGCTTAAGCACTCCCATCGAATGAACTGTGGAGACCTTAATTTTACCCCCGAGCGATGCATCATTTAGAGCATTCTGTACATTTTGCATTGCTGGTAAGAGCTTGTTCACGAGATTCTGGTCATTGGAAGTCATGACCTCGTTGCCGACAGTGATGAGGATGATATTGCTAGCTGGATAGAAGGGAAGCACGTTTGTGTTGATCCAGCTCTTGGCAAAATTGGGATCAGAGGCTAGTCCTGGAATGTCATTATTTGCAGTGCCGATAACAATTCCAATTCCGGTGTTGGCTAAGGCTTTGATTATGGCGGGGTCCGATCCATATAATCGGACCTTTTGGATTGAAGTGGATTGAAGAAGCTTTGCGGTGGATGGTGGTGGTGGAAGGTTGTCCGCAACTTGGCCATAGTTTATACCGATGAATGATTGCGAGCCTGCACAAAAAGCAGCAAAATTTAAAGCAGATGATCAAACATCAATTTTTAAACGAGAAAACAGAACACCAACATTTTTTGTTTTCATAGACTGAAATGAAGACAACTCAGTTAAGGTAAATTCTTTAGAAATGGAAGGAGGTAATTAAAATAGAAAGAGACGCAAACTTACTTGCGATTTTTACAGTATGTAAGGAGGAAAGGAGTAGGAAAGCAACAGTATAAGGAAGCACCACCATGGCTCAGGAGGAGCTGTTTCTATTCTGCATTTTTTGAAAGTGGAGCGGGCATTAAATATAGAAGATGCTACAAGTCGAGGGCAGAAACGTAAAGATGACTTCGGATATATTCTTATTATAGAATAGTAGGGCCCTTAACATTATGTTTTAGGAGTTAAAATTTTTTATTTATTTCATGTGATCTCTTAAATTTATATATTCTTGGAAGCAAAGTTGATGAGATAAAGTTTAAATTTATAGCATAAAAACATATTTAAAAGAAAAAATACCAAACATAAAAAAATAGCACGGCTTTTCTAGAATTCGTAAGAAAATGTACTTTTGCCTTTTATCGCATATTTATTTAGTCAAACCGAACTGATTAATTATTCTCTTCATTATTTTTTTTTTATTGCCTTGGTTAATCATATATATTCGAATGTAATAGATAACTATGTTTTCAACCATTTTTAAAGTGAATTTGCAGTTTTTTTTTTTCTTAAGACCATTGACCTGCCTTTTGGTTATTATGTGGAAAACAAGATGGAAAGGCAGAGAACTCAAATCGATTGGAAAGTTATGGTACGATGACAAACACTTCAAAGCTAGCTTGTTAACGTATAGTTCCTCCAGCCCTAACAACTAACACTAAGCATTGTCACAACCATTGCATCTGCTTATAGATTCTTTGAAGACAAGTTCTCCTTCCTAGTTTCAAAGCTTCTTTGTAGAAATAAAATGCACAATTTTCCTTTTATCTGAACCTACTAATACGTGGGCACACCTTAGATGACGTTGAAATCCTGTAGGTAGATCGTTAGGGGCCAAGTTCATGTTGAAAAGAAGTATTGAAAACTGAAAAGCATTCTCCTCCCGTCAATCCTGCAAGTGAGACGGAGAATTAGACGAGAAGGTTTCCTCTTTTTTGAGACTCACAAAGTGTTAATGGTGTGCAATCCATATATCAAATTGCTATGTAAGCTTCTGAAAATTTGTTTGAGCTTTGATTTGTATACACTAAACAACAACAAGGGAAATCATCTATTTATTAGCACAAATTGCTATGCTGATCTTCGATTTATTTTTTTGGTACTTCATTGTTCAATATATTTATTTGATTCATATGATAATAATTTTGTGTTGTAGCGTACTTAGTTAGCACACGTTTCTAAATCTAGAAGTCGCGGTTTATTTCAACGTCATCTATATATGTTGTGCCCACGTACTAGTAGGTTCAGATAAAGGAAAATTGTGCATGTTTATTTCTACAGAGAAGCTTTGAAACTTGGAAGGAGAACTTGTCTTCAAAGAATTTATAAGCAGATGCAACGGTTGTGACAATGCCTAGTGTTAGTTGTTAGGGCTGGAGGAACTATAAGTTAACAAGCTAGCTTTGAAGTGTTTGTCGTCGCACCATAACTTTCCAAGGACTTGGATCGATTTGAGTTCTTAGCCTTTCCCTCTTGTTTTCCCCATAACTGTAAATTATTATATATAAAGCTAAATCATTTGAGAAAAATTCTACTTATAAAAACTAATTGTACTGTGAATTGAAACAGTGTTAGTAAAAGTCATGTTCATCAAGATTCATGGCATTGTGTATTGAAGTAGTATAATAACAGAGTTATCCTTGTCACAGACAGGTGCAAAGACTGTAGGGGGAGGGTGGGCCGGGTTGTCTTTTTATTGGGATACATTTGACATTAAAAAAATAATTAGAAAAAAAATGGTCAGTATAAATTTTGATGGGGCATAGTAGAACTACAAACCTGGTTGTAGACCCGGTTGTAGACCCGGTTGTAGACACGTGGTGTCAGGCAATCATGCCCTGCCACATATGGTGGCCTAAGCAGTAAAAGTTTTTATGGTTTTATTAACCACCTGCAACAAGGCTATATATATTTTATTGTTGTTTGCATTGATCAAATCACACTATCTTCCTGCATAACCTCAAGCATTACTCAATTGTAAGAAACTTGACCGACTAATTTCACAAATACATGGAGGATAGGTCGTTCTAGCAAAAAAAAAAATACTGTATGAACATTTCTTTGCAAGCTTACACACACACACTGAATCTCCTTAATTTACTAGTAAAAAGATGATGGCTTCACCGCTTTAAGTCAGAAAGAGAATGGCATAAAGCACCCATCACCTCCAAAAGGCTCTGTAGAGAGTCCAACATCATAAACCATGGTGAGATCAGTCTTGAAAAGTTGAAATGATCGCTCAGAACCAGGTACGGGTTTCAAGTCTTCGTCATAAAGAGCAAAGGTGTGCAATCAAATTGCCATTGTAAGCCTTGGCATTCTCAATGCTTGGCCCTACGTCGTTGTCATCTCCTTTAAATGGCCATCCAGTCTCAGCCACCACAATCTCAACATGCTTAAATCCCATAGAATTCAGTGCAGAAAAAACTGTATCCACCTGGAATTGATTAAACTTGTCGCACCCGACATCGCGGCGGCCCACAAAATAATCTTGATTGTGGAAAAAGAATAGATATCTGGCATCTTATTCTTTTAGGAAAAAAGGTCTTGTTTGAGGAGTCGCCACCTAGTATTATGGTCATTAGGAACCCTAACTGGTCATTAGAGATTCTATGGCTCGGGATTGGTTACGTAAAAGGGAAGATATTATCACCCCTTAAACGTTCTGCCTAAGGCAGACTGCATTGCTGGTTTTGTCTTAAATTGCTAAATGTTTATTGTTTATGTTGTGATAATTTACTTATAATATTCCTGACTCTGGCGCTAGTGAATATTCACATAAAAATTTATTTTTTTTACGCATGCACATATTTTTATTTTCTAACTAAATGAAATAAAATATAACGAATAAAAATAATATAAATTTAAACCAGTATTTTTATTCCCAACTCTGGCGTTGGTGAATAAACCAATAAATTTACATTATTTTTATTCATGCATACACATTTTATTTTTTCTAGTTAGAAAATAAAAATATGTGCATGCGTAAAAAAAATAATTTTTTATGTGAATATTCACTGGCGCCAGAGTCAGGAATATTATAAGTAAATTATCACAACATAAACAATAAACATTTAGCAATTTAAGACAAAACCAGCAATGCAGTCTGCCTCAGGCAGAACGTTTAAGGGGTGATAATATCTTCCCTTTTACGTAACCAATCCCGAGCCATAGAATCTCTAATGACCAGTTAGGGTTCCTAGTGACCATAATACTAGGTGGCGACTCCTCAAACAAGACCTTTTCCCCTAAAAGAACAAGATGCCAGATATCTATTCTTTTTCCACAATCAAGATTATTTTGTGGGCCGCCGCGATGTCGGGTGCGACAGATTGGCGACTCCACTAGGGAAAGCGAGGGCTTGAAGGTGCGCTCGAAAAGAAAAGCAAGTGTTCAAAGGCACTCAAAGAGGAAAGCAAGTAGGAAAGCGAGGGCTCAAAGGCGCGCTCGAAGAGAAGTGAGGGCTCAAAGGCGCGCTTGAAGAGGTAAGCGAGGGCTCAAAGGCGCGCTGGAAGAGAAACGAGGGCTCAAAGGCGCGCTCAAAGAGAAGCGAGGGCTCAAAGGCGCGCTCGAAGAGGAAAGAGAGGGATCAAAGGCGCGCTCGAAGAGAAGCGAGTAGGAAAGCGAGGGCTCAAAGGCACGCTCGAAGAGAAGCGAGGGCTCAAAGGCGCGCTCGAAGAGGAAACCGAGGGCTCAAAGGCGCGCTTGAGAGAAATAAAGGTTTGAAAGCGCCCTAAAAATGATGATCAAAAGCTCGAGGGTGCATTTGAAGGGAGGTAAGGCTAGAAGGTGTTCTCGAAAAGGGAGGTAGGGTTAGGAAACGCAATACCTTGGATGGTCAAGGGCTCGAAGGCGCACTTGAAAGGAGATAAGGCTCGAAGGCGCACTTGAAAGGAATAAGGGCTTGAAAGCGCTCTAAAAATAATGCTCAAATGCGCGAAGGCGCATTTGAAGGAGATAAGGCTCGAAGGCGCACTTGAAAGGAGATAAGGGCTTGAAAGCGTCCTAAAAATGATAATCAGAGGCTCGAAGGCGCATTTAAAGGAGATAAGGGCTCGAAGGCGCACTTGAAAGGAGATAAGGGCTTGAAAGCGCTCTAAAAATAATGCTCAAGGCTCGAAGGCACATTTGAAAGGAGTGGAAAAACATAGAGATTTTTCAGATGACCTAATCCTCATGGGCGGCCTGTCCAGGTTGAAAAATTTTCAAAAGCAATTTCAACCTTTGGCCATTTCAAAGTTGGCCTTCCACTTGATGGATTCCGTTGGAATTTTCTGTAATGAAATTTGCAAAACTCATTGTTCAATGTCTCAAAGATGATATGCATGCATCTTTACCTGTTTTGAAATATAGGCCCCCATTTCTTCTTAATCTTCTTGTTGCTTGATTGGTGAGGACTTGCTAGCTCTGATTTGGGTCCTCTTTGTTGCTTGGCTTCTAGCCCACTCGAGTTGGCCCATGTAAGTCTATTCCCAGATTTGTTTGCACAACTTAGCCTTTGTGGTGCCCATCGTGACCCACTTGCTTGCTGAAGATTTCTGACTTGTCAAATAATTTGAGAGGACTTATTCATTACCCCTCGATTCAATGCTAGAAACATTCTATGTCACTTGCTGAAAGGATCAAACTGTCGAAGGAAATGTTCCTCTCTTTTTCTAGAAGAGAAAATACAATGTTACCCCCTTGTGCTAGTCATTGCCCCCTTGTATTGGTCATTGCCTCCAAGTGTGCTCTGTCAGCAACTTAGACAAATAATAGTTTTAAGAAGCCTTTCTCTCATTTCTCTCCTTTTCAGTTTGGTGAAGGAATATGGGTCTAGAATGAATCTTAAAATCTTGATCTTGCATTTTGAAAACAAAAATTGTTTCGATGTGAGTCTAAAACACTTTGCTTTTGAAATCTTGCAACTCTTTGATTATTTCATTTCTTGGAAAGGAGATTATTTGCTCTTGTGTTTGGCAATGAGGTCTTCGGTGGAAATATGTCATGAGATGACCCTTTGTTTTAAAGTGAAGGGCTCGAGAAAAAGCTCGAGGTTTTGTATAAGAAAAAATTTGTCTCTTTTTAAACATTCATTTTTATCAGCATGAATAATAATGAGTAGTTTACTCTTGATGTCATGAATCTTATGAAAAAGTATTCTTTGCATTTTGAGAGCATTGTTTATTGTTCTAGGTTGCTTGCTTGCTTGATTAGAAAGGACTTTTACAGGCATGTAATGTAGGTTGTGGTTTTTGGCTATGAAAGAAAAGGATTCATAAGGCTCAAAGAGTGTTTCAGGGTTTCAAAGACTGAAGATCACGATCAACAGTTTGACTCTTGACGTCATTCATATTTTCTTTTGCCGCTCTTATTTGATTTGCCCTTTTTTCTTTTCTTTTTTTTTCTTTTTCATTGCTTTGCTAAAGCATACTCACTTTATCTTGGTTATCACTTTTTTCTTGTGATTTGGGCATGCCCCCTAGCATTTGAGTTTCTTGGGCTCTTTTGCCTTTTGGCTTTCTCACGGCTTTATCATCTTTCTTGAACATTGAAATTTCCCTTGCCCCCCGGTGTGGGGTGTGATCCTAGTCGGGATTTTTTTTCATGAAAGAAAAATTATTCAGGCTCAAAAAAGGATCTCAAGGGATGTACTTTTTAGAACGTGAAAGGAATAACAAAGATGGCCTTTCCTCATTTCAAGCGCATGCAGTTAAGATCAATAAACTTTGACCTCATCCAATATGATGGTTTGGTCTTTGCAAAGATGCATTTCAAGGGTCATGAGCAACGAGTTCACTACATACCATTATTCATACATTTAAATTCACATGATTCAAGAGTCATGGGGTAAGGGTGTTTATTCATTTCATTTTTTCATTTTTTCTTTTTTCTTTTTTTCTTTCTTTCTTTGGTTTATAATAGTCACCTCAATGATGGAGTTGCTTGATTCAATTGTCATTCTACAAGTAGAATGTTAAAAATATCATTTTTGAAAGAACATCAATTTATTTTTGAAATCAAAACGCTAGATCAAATTTTCAAAACTCCAATAGGGAAACTGATTTTGGTAAAAGGGATGAATTGAGTCTATGAGATCACGTGAGGCTTCAAAAGTGTATTCGTGAGTTCTTATAAGAAAACTCTCTTAATCAGATGAATAATGCTTGGTCATGAACACGATTGAATGACAAACTCATTATTTCATTGAAGCTTAGGAAAATAAGTTCAATAACAAAGATCTTATACCAACATGAATACTGGCATGATAACACATAAAGGGGCTAAACATTTAGTGATCATTGATTGGAATTTCCAGAATCTTTCAATCACTCATTCTTCTTGACAAGGGTATCTTTTCAGCAGTTAGTTGAAGCCATATGCAGACCATTCTTGGCCTAACATCACCGTAGCTTTTTCTTCAAGATATTTGATTTCTAGGAGTCGGTATGAAAAAAATCAGCTATATGAATGATAAGTGCCTTGACAGCCACCTTCGGTGTCCTTTCCTTTTTCAGTGAAACCGTTCTTTTCAGTTGGATCAATAATTTTACCTAACCCAATGGCTTGTTCAATCCTCTCAGCTATAACAACTAAGTCAGTAAAATGTTGTGCAGAGCTTCTAACCAGGTATTCAAAGTACGGGGCCTTGAAAGTGTTGACAAATAAGTCGATCATCTCCTTTTCCAACAAAGAAGGGTTAACCTGTGCGGCAGCCTCACACCACCTTTGAGTATATTCTCTTATGGACTCCTTGTTATTCTTCTCCATAGCTTGCAAGCTTAACCGATCAGGGCCCACGTCTATATTAAACTTATATTGCCTCATGAAGGCATCAACTAAATCCTTCTATTTTTTAACCTTGGTATTATTTAATCGCATATACCAAGTGAGGGCAGCGCCACTTAAGCTGTCTTGAAAGAAATGAATCAACAATTTCTCATCATCAACTACCTCAGCCATTTTGTTGCAGAATGCCTTGAGATGAGTTATAGGGCATTGAGTTCCCGTATATTTAATGAATTCTGGCACCCTAAATTTCTTAGGAATGACTATGTTAGGTACCAAACACATATTGACAGCTTTCACCAGGTCACATAAATGGTCTCCCTCAACTGCCCTTATCCTCTCTTCTAAGGCAGTCCATTTTTCCAAGTCCTCTTCTTTCACCATCTTGCCCTTTTGAGATTCTTTCTCGGTAGAATCAATGGTAAACGGCATTCTCCTGGGGTATGCTGGCTGGAAATGTATAGCTTGTTGAAATTCAGATGACACCCTATTTGCCCCCAAATTCTGTGCATTGAAATGAGTTACATGCATATCTTCAGGCTGAGCTATAAGTGTTGCTTTTCCGGATTTATCTCTCAAGGCCTGCTCGAGTAGACTAGTAAGCCTTGCGACTTCTTCTTTAAGATTATCCATCTCTTTTTGATGTTGGGCTTCCAACTGGGCTCTTTCTTCATTTTCCATTTGTCTTTTTCTCGAACGAGGGCTGTAGATGGGTTTCAATGGGGAACCTATATTTCAACCTGCTAAATGTAAATCATGTAATTATGCAAAAATGCTAAAGCAATTAAAAAAATGCGTATGAAATGCAGACTTGCCCTACACGGGATGACAACCTAATAGGAAGTTCCTAATTTATTGAGTGCATCAAAGGGTTGGTCATTATCTAGTTTCAAAGGGTCTCTTGCATGCTTAGTGATCGTCCATGAAAGGTCGATATGAGGCTTACAAGTAGTGTGAAGATAGAGGCCCTGAGTAATATCAGTTTGGCATATCAACCACTTCCAAGTAAACAATCAAGCGAGAGTTGGATGGTTTCACGAGTCTTACCCAAGCTAAAGCCATTGGGGTACCGTTACTCCCCACTTATCTTAGTTTGTAAAGCGTGTGCTTCCAAAATGATGCATGACAACATAAACAAAGATGCATGCTAAAGCAGTAAATGCAGGAAAAATAAACAAATCAACATAACAAACAAAATAGCAATAATAAGACAAAAGACAAAGCTTAATCCTAAGTCCCCAGTGGAGTCGCCAATCTGTCGCACCCGACATCGCGGCGGCCCATAAAATATTCTTGATTGTGGAAAAAGAATAGATATCTGGCATTTTGTTCTTTTAGGGGAAAAGGTCTTGTTTGAGGAGTCACCACCTAGTATTATGGTCACTAGGAACCCTAACTGGTCATTAGAGATTCTATGGCTCGGGATTGGTTACGTAAAAGGGAAGATATTATCACCCCTTAAACGTTCTGCCTGAGGCAGACTGCATTGCTGGTTTTGTCTTAAATTGCTAAATGTTTATTGTTTATGTTGTGATAATTTACTTATAATATTCCTGACTCTGACGCCAGTGAATATTCACATAAAAAATTATTTTTTTTACGCATGCACATATTTTTATTTTCTAACTAAATGAAATAAAATATAACGAATAAAAATAATATAAATTTAAACCAGTATTTTTATTCCCAACTCTGGCGTTGGTGAATAAACCAATAAATTTACATTATTTTTATTCATGCATACACATTTTATTTTTTCTGTTTTTTTAATTTTTTGTTTTTTTATTTTTCTATTTTTTGGGCTGGGCCCAGCGCAGCCCACATGGGCTGGGCTGGATCCAGCCAGCCCGGCCCGGTCACTGGCCCAAGCCAGTGACCTGGCTGGGCTGAGCAACACGCGTGCGTTAACGCACACGTGTTGCTACACTGTGTAAGTGAATTAAAATTCACTTGCACAGTGTAAATGCTAATTTAGCTGCAACAGAATGAAGAGGAAGAAGCCGCTTACCTGGTCTGCTGGATGCGATGGAGACGATGGCGAAGCTCTGGCTGGCCGAGACTGCCTCCTCTCCTCTGCTCCTTCTTCTGCTTTCCTTTGCTTCTGTGTCCACCGATTGCTTTCGTTTCCCAGCAGCTTTTGAAATGATGAAGGAACTAAGAAGATGATGAAGACGTTGGCTGGAGTTATTTTGACTGATTTCTGGGTCTTTCCTTTGTCTGCAGGGACGAGAACAATTTCAAGGATAATTCTCGTCTCTGTGTATGCTGCTCTCTTGTTCTCTCTTTCTCTCTGTGTATTATTTTTTTCTGTTCGTTTGTCCAATCTTCTCCGTTTAAGACAGAGACAATGATGGTAAAAGCACGAGGTGCTGCTGGTTGATGGACCAAAATTTTCCCTGGTTCGGTTTCTCTCCGTCTCACTCCCCGGTTCTGTCCTTTTTTTTTTACTTTGTCTTGCTCCCCCCTTTTTTTTAGTTCATGGTCTTTTTCCCTCCCTCACTGTCTTTTTTTCCTCCCTTGTGGCCTTTCGTTCTCTGGCTTTTATAGCCAGAGAACAATGCCGTTTCATCCATTGATTGCAGGTGTAATGGTGGTGGCGGGCGGCTGAACCGTTGAGGAAGACGAACAGTGTCGGCAATTTAATGGTTGTTTTCATTTTGGCCCTTTAAGTTTTAAAAGTTTTGTAATTAAGCCCTTCGATTAAACTGTAATTGGCCTCCTGCATTTGTGCGCCATTTCAAATGTAGTCCTTGGATTTTAATTTTGCAATTTGGACCCTCAATTAATCCCAAACTTTGCTATTTTTTCAATTAAGTCCCTGATTTCATTAATTTAATTAAATCCAAGTCCAATTAAGTCTCAAAACTTATCAATTATCCAATTAAACCCTTGATTTGATTAATTAAATTAATTTCAAGCTTAATTAAGTCTCAAAACTTATCAATTCACCAATTAAACCCTTAATTGAATTAATTAGATTAATTTAATTAAATCTCAAAACTTCCAATCATGTTGCCCTTAACCCAAATTTTAATTCATTCTTCATTTATTTCATTTTACTTGCTCTTCATCATTATTATTTGTTTCATCATCATTTTTTTTATATCCTTTTCAGTAAATGAAATAATTAAAATAAAAGGTCAAGATTTGGGTTATGACAAAACTACTTGTCAATAGCATTTTTATTAGATCATCTATTCATACAAAAATTTCGCACTTGCAATTTGATTTACTCTCACCTAGCGAGTAATAAAGGAAAATTGTGCAACAGAATGCAAATTGGATTAAATCAAATTACTCTGTTGATAATAAAGGAAAATTTGATTTATTCTGTTGCACAATATTATAGAATGTACTTATATAGAAAATATTGTAGACATATTCTTGTGTGGTAACCTCCATCATTGTTATTGTATATTGTCCTACATATATATATAGAAAGGGTTAGCTAACCATTAGGTTAAGCCTCCTAATTATTCTCAATTTGGTATCAGAGCTTTCTGCAGTCAGAACTCTTTTCTCCCTCCCTCCCTTTATAACCAACCCTCTCTCTACTTTTCCTACATGGATTCTATTGTTGCCGCCGACTTCTCTCTCTCCACTGGTGGTGCAGCACAGCCGGCCAGCCATGCCCAAGCTGCTGCCAGTGGTGTCTTTTCTCCCCAATAGCAGCCTTCACTTGCAGAGCATGTCTCTGATTCTTCCTCAAAAGTCTCTGTCGTTCCTTTGCCTCTCATGGGAACACACACTCTAACTATCGTTCCTTTATCAAACACCCACCAAGTTGTTTGGTTGAAACTTACGAACACAAATTATCTCTATTGGCGAATGCAGATGAAGCCATATCTCCTTGGTCAAGGTGTTTTTCACTTCGTTGACGGCTTAATACCATGTCCTCCATCTCATATTTTTTATAGTTCTGCTAGTTCTTCCTCTACCATCAGCCTATCTTTTCTTTGTTGGAAGCAACATGATCAACTTATTTTGAGTGCTTTACTCTCCTCTCTCTCCGTAGATGTGTTGCATCTCGTGGTAGATTGTTCTACCTCGCATTGTGTTTGGCGCACTCTTGAGAAAGTGTTTGCCTCTCCATCTAATTCTCGCATCATGCAACTCCATGGCTCCTTTCAAGACCTTCGGCAAGGTGACTCATCGGTTAGTATATACATGCAGCAAGCCAAATCGTTATTTGACGAATTGGTTGCTGTTGGTCGCCCAATGTCTTTTGAAAACTTCAATCTCTATGTGTTTAGTAATCTTCGTGACGAGTTCAAAGACTTGGTAACGAGTCTCATAACCAAGGCAAAACCACTATTATATGGTGATCTTCACAGCCACCTTCTTACCCATGAATTTGTGCACAAGAACTCCTTCCATTCCATGACTGCCGCTCCCTCTCTGCTGTCTTCTTCTTCTCTGCCGCAGCAGCCACCACTGCTGCCAACACCACAATTTTCTGCTCACCATGCTATGTCTCATCACAGCTCCAACTTTAGCCGCAACAGGGGTCGCTCTAGAGGTAATTGGCATCCCAACAACAACTGTTACACTCCCTAGAACAGGGGCCAATCTGTTGCAGATTGGTGGCCAAACCACTAGCAGCAGACCAGGTGCAACTCCGACGCTGGGCAGTGGTCTAGACAGCAGCATGTATGCTGCCAATTATGCTCTAATTTCGGTCACATAGCTCCCCATTGTTCCCAGTTTCGCAGTAGCACTCAGCAGCCTTCTGCTCACCTTGTTGTTGGGAATGTTTCTGCTGTGACTTGGTTCCCCGGCATCGGTGCAAAGCAACACGTCACACCTGATCTTGGAACTCTAACCGATTTTGCACCCTATCTTGGTAATGATTATTAGCATGTTGGTGACGGTAAGGGCCTTGACATATCCCATATTGGATATACTACATTACATTCCCCAAAATGCATGTTTGTGTGTGTTATGCTGGGATTTGATGAAAGATTATGTGCTGGAATTGATGATTTCAATGTGCGTGTTCTGCTGAGATTCGATGAAAGATTATATGCTGGAATTTATTATTGCATGTGTGTCTTCTGCTGGAATTTTGTGACAGATTATGTGCTGGAATTGATTATTGCATGTGTGTGTGTATGTTCATGCAAAAATCATGTGACTTTGCTGGAACCTAATGTCAAATTGCATTGTCTGTAGTGAATTTGTAAATTGCTGCTGAAATTGATTCGTTTGTAGCAAATTAGTATTTACTGTCGAATTGTGTGTTCTGCAGCAAATTTGGGGTTCGATACCAAAGTTGTATTGTATGCAACAAATTTGTAATTCGCTATCGAACTTGAGTTGTTTGTACCAAATTAGCATTTGCTGTCAAATTATGTGTTATGCAACGAATTTGTAATTTGCTGCCAAAATTGAGTTGTTGCAGTGAATTTGCATTCGCTGCTAAATTTTGTGTTCTACAATGAATTTGTGATTCGATGCCAAAGTTGTATTGTTCATAGTGAATTTGTGACTTGCTGCTGAAATTGTGGCGCCAGCAACGAAACAGTTTTCGCTATCAAATTGTATGGCCTACAACGAATCAATTTTTGCTGCCAATTTCTACAATAGGCCTCTCGGGCATAAATGACTCACATGCTTATAACAATTTCATTGTATAATGGTGTAAAATGTGAAAGATTTGAATGTGAACATATGAACTCTTGAAATAAGTACGGTGATGAATGTGATTCAAAGATACAAATGTACTGATTTGTGACCATTGATGTCTTAGGTGGTGCGGTCGGGATCAGACCATCATCAGGACAAAAACAACCCACAGGTGGAGCAGGTAGGTGACTTCCACCTTCCTTTTTCATAACGTTTATTAAATGTTCTATCATGAATTGTTACCGTATTGTGTTAGTATAGATATGAAACTGCCAAATAGGTAAATGTTGACAAATGATTGATTAGGTTCGGCTAATGGCATCCGAATGGATGGCCGGGACAAATGATTGATTAACTTCGACTAATGGCATCTGAATGGATGGTTGGTACAACTGGTTGATTAACTTTGGTTAATGGCATCCGAATGGATGCCAAATGATTGATTAGCTTTGGATGACAAATGATTGATTATCTTATGCTAATGACATCCAAATGGATGGCCGAGACAAATGATTGATTAGATTCGGCTAATGGCATATGAAGTGGATGGCCGGGACTAGTGAACGATTAACTTCGGCTAATGATGACTTAAGAGGATAATCAGATTTAAGATTATGGTTGATTGCAAGAATTGATGCCTTTATATGTACTGCAAGCCGTGCATACCAAGTATATAAAGGAACTACAAATGTTACGCTTCAAACTTGGGATAATGTTAATGCTTCATTAAACTTCCAGACTGCTTATTATTATTAAGTAATATTCTTATAATTTTGTACTACAACAAGGACGTCACACCAATGAGGTGCCTAGGAAACCCAATGCACAAGAACCTACTTTTGCAAGGAATCATGTAGTTGCATTCTAAATCATGATGTATTTTAAATGATTTAATGTACTGAATGTATAACTATTATTAGATCTTTATTATCATTTCAACACATTTTCGCATAACTTCATCCACCATATATGCAGAATTTATGTCATCAACACAAGTATAATCACAACAATCATGTCGCAACCACATTCTCATTCACTTGAACCATATTCATGCAAGTTCATTAACCTCATAATAAAATCAAAGCATTAACATTAACACAAATTCTATTTCAACTTAGTTATCATCCTAAGGGTTCAACAAGATCATAATTCTGCACATTCTTGCATTGTATTTTTACACAACTCTTCACTCATGCATGCTAAATCCATAAATTATAAAAAACATGAATTTTTACCTCACCTCAACTCATGCATGTTTCCATGAGTTAAACAAGGTCACAAATTTCAGGTTTTATCATTTCATTTCATCCTTTTCAAATTTTTTCCCTTGGGTGGCCCTTAGAATAGGTTTTGTTCATCATGTTCATCCATTTCTTTTCTATCAATGTTTCTAGAATAGGTCCACCCATCCAGCCCCCATTATCCTTAATCTTTCTATCTAGTCCTTGACACAATCAAAGAATTGATATCTTATCCCAGGTGCAGGAGTGTCAAAATAATAAATAACCCAGCAAGACCGGGGTCAAACTATATAAATTATCAATAATAAAAGGAGAAAAGTTGAAGAGAACTTTTGAGATGTGATATTGATGTAAAGATTTAATCAAAGATAAAAACAATTATCAAGGTTAGAGGATCCACTAATGGTATTTCAAATAAATATAATATAAACTCTTTTTATTACTCAACTAGAAACCACACACAAAGGAGGATCCATTCAAATGATTTATCGTTATTAGCTCATTATAAATTATTCACATGATCATATTAATCATCTTATCTAAGTAACACCATACTTGTAAATATTGTCAAGTATTCATGATGCTAACTTATGTTAACAACAAATCAAGTTCCTCTTGTCGCGGGTGCGTGGCGTCGCGGCGAATATTCCACTTTAAAATCTAGGAAAAAGTGTATGGTATCTATCTGGCAAATATGGGAAGACAAGAAAATATTGTCTTTTTTTGTAGAAAATGAAATGGGAGTCGCCACCTAGTATTTTGGTCACTAGGAACCCTAACTGGTCTTAGAGATTGGGTACGGGGACTGGTTGCGTAAAGGGAAGGTATTAGCACCCAAATACGCCCTACCTAAGGTAAGCTGCATTGTTTATTTGTCTGATAAAATTCAAGGTCTCATTGTGTTTCCTAGTTATTGGTTCGTTTATGGTTCAAGAAAAGTCCTCCTCAATTAGGAGGTCCTTATCTTATCGGGTAGAACCTAACCGTTCTAACGTCTATGTAAAACATATTTAATATCAGGAATATTTAATACTAAAAAGAAGACAAAAAGATTTTTTTAGAATTTTTGAAATATTGGTTTAGTTCTCATGGCTTGAATAAACTGGTTATTAAAGCCAAAATGCATGCTCATACATATATTGTTTTTGAAATTTCCTTTGTTGTGTGAAAATATGATGTTATAATATTTATATATATATATATATATATATTGGAGAGACTAGGCTGTATTTTAAAACAAAACATTTTTTAATTATGTATTTTTTTGATGTTTTGACGCAAATCGGGTATTTTAATACTGGGTTGGTATTCGTACGGTATAAAAATACAACCAAATATTAATCCACTTTGATAAAAAATATGAAGAAAAATCAACAATATTTTTTAAGATATTTAGAAAATTTTTGAAAGCAAAAGACATTTTTTTATTTTTGAAAATCTTTGATGTTTTGATGAAAACCGGGTATTTTAATACCGGATTTGTATCTTTACAGTATAAAAATACAAACCGATATTGATCAAAATGTAGTGATAAAATTACAACAAAAACCCATATTTTTTTAAATAAATTTTTTTTGAATTTTTCGTAATTTTACATACATATATATATATATATAATAGAAAATATAATATATATAATATATAATATTAAATGGGCTGGGCTGGTCCGGCCCAGTCAACTAGGCCGGACGCAGCCCAAAAGGTGTTGGGCTGACCTCGGCCCAAAATGGATTGGGCCGACCTCGACCCAAACTATTATCCTCTTCTGGGCCAGGCCCGGCCCAGAAGAGATGGCTGGGCCAGGATCCGCCTGGCCCAGCAACCCAAAACGGGCGGGGGGAATTAATTTTCCCCCACCCCTGCATGCAGAACACTATTCGTTCTGCATGCAAAGAAGGAAAAAAAATAAACGCCGGAATATGGGGGAAGAAGGGTTACCTGGCGGGGCTGTGGCGGAGGCCGGTGGTGGTGCCTTGGTTCACGGACGGCGGCTCCAGGCGGCGCTGCGGCTGTTTCCAGTGGCAGAGAGTGAGGTTGTTCCTCTTCCCTCGTCCTCCGTTTCCATTTCCTTCCGTTTTCTCTCCTTTCTTCTTCCTCTTTGGTTTCTCTCTTCTCCCTCTGTTTTTCTCTTCCTGCTTCGGGTCCTTTTTTTTTTTTCTCTCCTTCGTTCTCCCCTCTCTCTCCTCTCTTTCGGTCTTCTTTTTTTCGGCCCCTTTTCTCTTTTTTTTTTTTTCGGGTCCCTCTTTCTTTTTCTCTTCGGGTTCTTTTCTCTTTCGGGTCTTTCCTCCTCCTTTCCCCCCTCCGTTTTCAGTGTTCTTGGGTCTCTTTATAGAGCCAAGGGGCGGGGCTTTTTAGAGGTAGAGGTACGGCTTCCCCATTTTCCTGGTAGGCGTGCGGCGGGTGGTCGGCCAGTGGGCGTGGCTGGCGAGGAGCGGCTCCCTCGGTTTTCTGGTAAGGCATGCGGTCCAGAGAGGTAGCACACTTGAAGAAGAAAAAACCAACCATTTTTCTTTCTTCCCCTGCTGCACGTCCACGGGAGGAAGAAAGAGGAACAGTGTCGTTCAAAACGACACCGTTCCGATATCTTTTTTTTTTTTACATGAAACGGCGTCGTTTTAGGCAAAACGCGCCGTTTCATTTAAGTCCTGCAAAACGCCAAAACGCGTCAATTTGCAAGGCAGTCCTCAATTATCTTTTGTTTATTTCAATTGTGTCCCTGCCAATTTCGATCTTTGTCCCTCTTGTTGGCCGCGTTTTTCACTTTAGTCCTTGGCCTCTGATTTATGCAATTGAGCCCTGAATTGATTAATAAACT